>NC_034182.2:38041021-38101021 GCF_002021735.2 Oncorhynchus kisutch
AGTCATCATCATAAATCAAGTTGACAATCTACTTGCAAATCATTTTTAATCCTTGTCATATGAAGAGAAATAATGAAGAGAAGTTATAGATAAAACTCATCGGCAATTGTACATAAACATTACACAACAAGTTGGAAAACGCAAATTCAACAATGAGTGGTTTGGAAGGAATCAGTGGCTAATTGCAAGCATTGCAAAGCAATCACTAGCCTGCTCAAATCAAATCAAATCAAATTTTATTTTTCACATACACATGGTTAGCAGATTTTAATGCGAGTGTAGCGAAATGCTTGTGCTTCTAGTTCCGACAATGCAGTAATAACCAACAAGTAATCTAACTAACAATTCCAAAACTACTGTCTTATACACAGTGTAAGGGGATAAAGAATATGTACATAAGGATATATGAATGAGTGATGGTACAGAGCAGCATAGGCAAGATACAGTAGATGATATCAAGTACAATATATACATATGAGATGAGTATGTAAACAAAGTGGCATAGTTAAAGTGGCTAGTGATACATGTATTACATAAGGATGCAGTCGATGATATAGAGTACAGTATATACGTATGCATATGAGATGAATAATGTAGGGTAAGTAACATTATATAAGGTAGCATTGTTTAAAGTGGCTAGTGATATATTTACATCATTTCCCATCAATTCCCATTATTAAAGTGGCTGGAGTTGAGTCAGTGTCATTGTCAGTGTGTTGGCAGCAGCCACTCAATGTTAGTGGTGGCTGTTTAACAGTCTGATGGCCTTGAGATAGAAGCTGTTTTTCAGTCTCTCGGTCCCAGCTTTGATGCACCTGTACTGACCTTGCCTTCTGGATGATAGCGGGGTGAACAGGCAGTGGCTCGGGTGGTTGATGTCCTTGATGATCTTTATGGCCTTCCTGTAACATCGGGCGGTGTAGGTGTCCTGGAGGGCAGGTAGTTTGCCCCCGGTGATGCGTTGTGCAGACCTCACTACCCTCTGGAGAGCCTTACGGTTGAGGGCGGAGCAGTTGCCGTACCAGGCGGTGATACAGCCCGCCAGGATGCTCTCGATTGTGCATCTGTAGAAGTTTGTGAGTGCTTTTGGTGACAAGCCGAATTTCTTCAGCCTCCTGAGGTTGAAGAGGCGCTGCTGCGCCTTCTTCACGATGCTGTCTGTGTGAGTGGGCCAATTCAGTTTGTCTGTGATGTGTATGCCGAGGAACTTAAAACTTGCTACCCTCTCCACTACTGTTCCATCGATGTGGATAGGGGGGTGTTCCCTCTGCTGTTTCCTGAAGTCCACAATCATCTCCTTAGTTTTGTTGACATTGAGTGTGAGGTTATTTTCCTGACACCACACTCCGATGGCCCTCACCTCCTCCCTGTAGGCCATCTCGTCATTGTTGGTAATCAAGCATACCACTGTTGTGTCGTCCGCAAACTTGATGATTGAGTTGGAGGCGTGCATGGCCACGCAGTCGTGGGCGAACAGGGAGTACAGGAGAGGGCTCAGAACGCACCCTTGTGGGGCCCCAGTGTTGAGGATCAGCGGGGAGGAGATGTTGTTGCCTACCCTCACCACCTGGGGGCGGCCCATCAGGAAGTCCAGTACCCAGTTGCACAGGGTGGGGTCGAGACCCAGGGTCTCGAGCTTGATGACGAGCTTGGAGGGTACTATGGTATTGAATGCCGAGTTGTAGTCGATGAACAGCATTCTCACATAGGTATTCCTCTTGTCCAGATGGGTTAGGGCAGTGTGCAGTGTGGTTGAGATTGCATCGTCTGTGGACCTATTTGGGCGGTAAGCAAATTGGAGTGGGTCTAGGGTGTCAGGTAGGGTGGAGGTGATATGGTCCTTGACTAGTCTCTCAAAGCACTTCATGATGACGGATGTGAGTGCTACGGGGCGGTAGTCATTTAGCTCAGTTACCTTAGCTTTCTTGGGAACAGGAACAATGGTGGCCCTCTTGAAGCATGTGGGAACAGCAGACTGGTATAGAGATTGATTGAATATGTCCGTAAACACACCGGCCAGCTGGTCTGCGCATGCTCTGAGGGCGCGGCTGGGGATGCCGTCTGGGCCTGCAGCCTTGCGAGGGTTAACACGTTTAAATGTCTTACTCTCCTCGGCTGCAGTGAAGGAGAGACCGCATGCTTTCGTTGCAGGCCGTGTCAGTGGCACTGTATTGTCCTCAAAGCGGGCAAAAATGTATTTAGTCCTCCTGGGAGCAAGACATCCTGGTCCGTGACTGGGCTGGATTTCTTCCTGTAGTCCGTGATTGACTGTAGACCCTGCCACATGCCTCTTGTGTCTGAGCCATTGAATTGAGATTCTACTTTGTCTCTGTACTGACGCTTAGCTTGTTTGATAGCCTTGCGGAGGGAATAGCTGCACTGTTTGTATTCGGTCATGTTACCAGACACCTTGCCCTGATTAAAAGCAGTGGTTCGCGCTTTCAGTTCCACACGAATGCTGCCATCAATCCACGGTTTCTGGTTAGGGAATGTTTTAATCGTTGCTATGGGAACGACATATTCAACGCACGTTCTAATGAACTCGCACACCGAATCAGCGTATTCGTCAACATTGTTATCTGACGCAATACGAAACATGTCCCAGTCCACGTGATGGAAGCAGTCTTGGAGTGTGGAGTCAGCTTGGTCGGACCAGCGTTGGACAGACCTCAGCGTGGGAGCCTCTTGTTTTAGTTTCTGTCTGTAGGCAGGGATCAACAAAATGGAGTCGTGGTCAGCTTTTCCGAAAGGGGAGCGGGGCAGGGCCTTATATGCGTCGCGGAAGTTAGAGTAACAATGATCCAAGGTCTTTCCACCCCTGGTTGCGCAATCGATATGCTGATAAAATTGTTGTTGTTTTCAGATTAGCCTTGTTAAAATCCCCAGCTACAATGAATGCAGCCTCCGGATAAATCGTTTCCAGTTTGCAGAGAGTTAAATAAAGTTCGTTCAGAGCCATCGATGTGTCTGCTTGGGGGGGGATATATACGGCTGTGATTATAATCGAAGAGAATTCTCTTGGTAGATAATGCGGTCTACATTTGATTGTGAGGAATTCTAAATCAGGTGAACAGAAGGATTTGAGTTTCTGTATGTTTCTTTCATCACACCATGTCACGTTAGCCATAAGGCATACGCCCCCGCCCCTCTTCTTACCAGAAAGATGTTTGTTTCTGTCGGCGCGATGCGTGGAGAAACCCGTTGGCTGCACCGCCTCGGATAGCGTCTCTCCAGTGAGCCATGTTTCCGTGAAGCAAAGAACGTTGCAGTCTCTGATGTCCCTCTGGAATGCTACCCTTACTCGGATTTCATCAACCTTGTTGTCAAGAGACTGGACATTGGCAAGAAGAATGCTAGGGAGTGGTGCACGGTGTGCCCGTCTCTGGAGTCTGACCAGAAGACCGCCTCGTTTCCCTCTTTTTCGGAGTCGTTTTTTTGGGTCGCTGCATGGAATCCACTCCGTTGTCCTGTTTGTAAGGCAGAACACAGGATCCGCCGCGAAAAACATATTCTTGGTCGTACTGATGGTGAGTTGACGCTGATCTTATATTCAGTAGTTCTTCTCGACTGTATGTAATGAAACCTAAGATGACCTGGTGTACTAATGTAAAATAACACGTAAAAAAACAAAAAACTGCATAGTTTCCTAGGAACGCTAAGCGAGGCGGCCATCTCTGTCGGCGCCGGAAGTGCTATACAGTGGAGTGGGTGTGTGTTCCCAATTCTCAGTTTAAGGGTCTCTTTTCCAAGCTTAAAATTATAAACATTCAACATTGGCCATGCTGTCAAACAGGCATGATTTCTGCCTCGCTCAAAACAACTGTTAACTTAGAACTGGGAAATCTGACCTCAGTGAGTTCAATACATTTTGAAAGGTCATCCAACTCTGAATTTCTAGAACTACCGTATGACCTGAAGACCTGATGACCTTCAAGACCAGTTGTCTTGAAAGCACATAAATCCAGAGAATGACAGACTTTGATGACAAAGGAAGGACCGCCCCGCCACCTTCCTGTTCAAGTGAGTGCAGCACAACAAGGTGAGTCCAAAAATGTATTGTATGCTGCTGCATAAATTATGTAATATGCCAGAGAGATATGTATACTGTAGCTAAGAAAGTGTATGTTGTGTAGTAAGCTGTTAGTAGTCCATGTGCCTCACCCTATGGTTCTGACTTAGTGTACAAGGAGAATACATGTTCTGAATTCTGTCGCTGTGCATTTCAAAAGTGCTATATAAATAGGTATATTGACTATGTCCGTCCTATGACTATGACTATGTCCGTCCTATGACTATGTCCGTCCTATGACTATGACTATGTCGCTCGCTCATTAATGTCTTAATTGAAATTACGGATTGCCTGTTATCCGCTTGTCATCCCCTTATGCTATAGTTTGTACATCTCTTTTGTCAGTAGAAACCACATTTGTTTACGCAAGTCAGCCAAATCAGCTATGCTTTTTGAAAAGGTAGTAAATGAGGCTGAATGAACGGTTTAACTGCCAGACAAGGCTCCTCTGATAGCCAGGGTAACAGTGGTAAGGAGTTTAAACTGCTGTTGAGACTTTGTTGTTGGGCAGCTTTATGTAGGCCCTAACAGTTTGTGTTCCCCGTTTGTCACTGTTTTAGTGCAATTAATGTTTTGTTTTATTGTGTTGTGTGTTGTTGCTTTGCTGGCATGCATCCCCCCCCCCAAAAAAAAACTATGTATTTGCTCCACCGAGATGTACATGATAAAATCACCACAGTTCATGACTCACTGGAGGCCTAAGATGCAGTAGAAACTAACCACCTTTCACTTTTAGCAGTCTGTTTCCTCTTACTTCAGATAAAATGTTTCCATCCAATACTTTCCCCCACTTCCTGGCATTCTCTGCAGCTTGACAGAATCCTCCTGCTCAACATAGCCTCAGAGCTCAGTCTTAGCCCTGGAATCAGACACAACAGTAGGGGTTTTCTGTGGCCCGAATGCAGATCAACAGCTAGCAAGACTAGTCCCAGGCATAAATTAGAGGGCTGTCTTTGTTTTTTACCAGCACAGCAGCATCCTTTATGAGTTGGAGAATGCTTAACCAGCCATCCGATGACAGGAGCAGAGGCAGCCACTGCGACAGCGTCAGGCGAGCAACTATTTTACATTTTACATTCTGGCCAACTTATCCCACAGAAACAGTGGCCGGGCTTGGCCGACTGAGCTGTGCCTTCCTGGCTCTGGAGCGGCTTTAGCCTGTGAGAGGCGAGAAATCCGGGCTCCGGAGCGTGGATGCTTCAGCAGGGGTCCCTGAGAGGAATTTCTGAAATGGCTTGTTATTCCGGTGCAGAGAGGATGGGGAAAGTGGCACCGTAAAACTGAAAGTGAGAACAGAGGAGCTCAATGCGAAATGTCCATCAAAACTGCCACGGAGCATTGAGTCATGCCACCAAGGGACAAATAAGGGAGCTGGGGTTGGAGCTAGATCACATGGCAGAGCAGCTTCCATCCATAGCCAGCTGTCCAGTCCTCTAACAGTTTGATAGTTCAGGAAAATAGCTCAGAAATAATAATTCAGGAATTATAGTTCAGGAATAACAGATCAAGAATAATAGTTCAGGATTGATAGTTCAGGAACAATTCTTCAGGAATGATAGTTCAGGAAAAATAGTTCAGGAACGACAGTGTTGGTATAATTGATCAAGAATGACGGTTCAGGAATGATAGTTCAGGTTTGATAGTTCAGGTTTGATAGATCAGGTTTGATAGACTAAAAATAATTGTTCAGAAATGATAGTTCATGAGTGATAGTTTAGGAAAAATCTTTCAGGAATGATAGTTCAGGAATAACAGATCAAACACAATATTACAGGAATTATTGTTCAAGAATAATAGTTCAGGAATGATAAATCAGGAATGATAGATCAGGAAAAAAATATCAGGAATTATGGATCAGGAATAATAAATAATGAATGATAGATCATCAATGATACTTCAGGAATGATAGTTCAGCAAAAATAATTCAGTAATAATAGTTCAGGAATGATCGTTCAGGAAAAACAGATCAGGAATGATAGTTTAGGAAAAATTGTTCAGGATAACAAGTTTAGGAATGAACGTTTTGGAATAATAGTTCAGAAATGATAGTTTTGCAATAATAGTTTAGGAATGACGTTTAAGGAATGATAATTCAGGAATGATAGTGTTGGAATAATAGTTCAGGATAACTAGTTTAGGAATGATAGTTCTGGAATAATAGATCAGGAACGATAGTTTAGGAATAACAGTGCAGGAGAAATAGTTCAGGAATGACAGTTTATGAATACTATTTCAGGAATGATAGTTCAGGAATGATAGTTCAGGAATGATAGTTCAGGAATGATAGTTCAGGAATGATAGTTCATGAATGATAGTTCAGGAATAATAGTTCAGGGATTATATTTCAGGAGTCATAGTTCAGGAATGAGAGTTCAGGAATAATATTTCAGGAGTGATAGTTCAGGAATGAGAGTTCAGGAAAAATATTTCAGGAGTGATAGTTCAGGAATAATATTTCAGGAGTGATAGTTCAGGAATGAGAGTTCAGGAATAATATTTCAGGAGTGATAGTTCAGGCATAATATTTCAGGAGTCATAGTTCAGGAGTGATAGTTCAGGAATTACATTTCAGGAATAATATTTCAGGAGTGATAGTTCAGGAATCAGAGTTCAGGAATAATATTTCAGGAATGAGAGTTCAGGAATAAAAAATTCAGGAATCACTTTTAGCAGTCTGTTTCCTCTTACTTCAGATAAAATGTTTCCATCCAAGACTTTCCCCCACTTCCTGGCATTCTCTGCAGCTTGACAGAATCCTCCTGCTCAACATAGCCTCAGAGCTCAGTCTTAGCCCTGGAATCAGACACAACAGTAGGGGTTTTCTGTGGCCCGAATGCAGATCAACAGCTAGCAAGACTAGTCCCAGGCATAAATTAGAGGGCTGTCTTTGTTTTTTACCAGCACAGCAGCATCCTTTATGAGTTGGAGAATGCTTAACCAGCCATCCGATGACAGGAGCAGAGGCAGCCACTGCGACAGCGTCAGGCGAGCAACTATTTTACATTTTACATTCTGGCCAACTTATCCCACAGAAACAGTGGCCGGGCTTGGCCGACTGAGCTGTGCCTTCCTGGCTCTGGAGCGGCTTTAGCCTGTGAGAGGCGAGAAATCCGGGCTCCGGAGCGTGGATGCTTCAGCAGGGATCCCTGAGAGGAATTTCTGAAATGGCTTGTTATTCCGATGCAGAGAGGATGGGGAAAGTGGCACCGTAAAACTGAAAGCGAGAACAGAGGAGCTCAATGCGAAATGTCTATCAAAACTGCCACCGAGCATTGAGTCATGCCACCAAGGGACAAATAAGGGAGCTGGGGTTGGAGCTAGATCACATGGCAGAGCAGCTTACATCCATAGCCAGCTGTCCAGTCCTCTAACAGTTTGATAATAATAATAATAATAATAATAATAATTCAGGAATAATAGTTCAGGATTGATAGTTCAGGAACAATTGTTTAGGAATGATAGTTCAGGAATAGTAGTTTAGGACTGATAGTGTTCTAATAATTGTTCAGGAATGATAGTTCAGGAATGATAGTTAAAGTTTGATAGTTCAGGTTTGATAGCTCAGGTTTGATAGTTCAGGAATGATAGTTCAGGTATGATAGTTTAGGAATGCTTGGAAGTTGAAGCGACAGATCGCTGTGTAATTACCTGGCTGTCTAGGTTTTCAACTGGAAAGGCCTAGATCTGATTACTTGATAATTATACATTCTTGCGCAAACATGAATTTAATGACAGTGGCGGGTTTATTATAATGTACAGTGTGACTTATTGTTAATGCCACACTTAATGGATATTTGATAAGATCAGAATATAATGGATCCATATGGTGTTGAAATATAAAGACGAGGCACGGTACGTTTAATCTTTACTAATTCTGCAAGACGTACATTTTAAGTGTGTGACAGGATACATTATTTAAAGGCACATCTAGGTTTATGACACTTATTACTTGACATTTTTCCAATTTACATTCAAGGGGCTTCAAAGGGGAATACAATGATGAGGAACATTACAAGGAAAGTGAGTTTTGGTCCCACATGGGGAGTTAAAACGTATTATCTGTGACAACCCGTCAGCCAGCTGAGAACTCAAACATGAGTGCCAGACACAGAGCAACTTTAAGAAAATGTTTAATAAAATAATGAGAGTCAGAGAGCCAGAGAGCGAGAGAGAGGGAAAGAGAGAGGAAGAGAGAGGAAGAGGTCGTTAACGACATCAGTGCCGTGCAGAAACAGGGCCCTTTTCTTTGGAAATCAAAATATTCATATTTAATGTGATTAAATGACTTTGAGTCTCAACATACTCTGCTTCGGCAGTATTTGAGAAATCTGGCACTTGATATTGTTTAATTTAAAGTCGTGTGATCCATGTTCAATATGCTACATTAGTGCACTTAAGATTTGTTCCCTCAAGGAAATGGCTGTGACATTGCTAGTAACATGAAACCCATACTCCCTAAAAGCAATGCAATTAATACACCTTGCAAACTATTAATTACATATTGTTTTTTTATCCCCAGTTTTTATTTTAGCTACCTTTCACTGAGTAGCCTGCTCATGGTAAACAATGAGGAAAACCAGTCACATATCACTTAGTGTTAACTGAGTTCAAGCATAGCTCATCACAGACGCTTTAACTCATTTAAGGGAATTACAATACTCTCTGGAAAACCAGTCAGATGCAATTAGTGGGAATGATAGCGTGATAATTCAGCATAATTCGCCATCTGATTCAATGGGGATGGTCTGAGCATGACGACCTCACCTGTTTCCACGCTGTAATGTTGTCAATGTAATGCTTTTTCTTTCCCGACAAGGGAAACAGAATGCTACTCCACCTCGGTCCACCCGCCCCTTAACGTTTCACCTGGGCATTGCGAGAGAATCAGAATGAACATTCAGCAAATCATAGCGATACTAAGAGGGATCTGGTGAAATAAGCAGTTCGAAGTTTCCCCCACTGTGGTACATCAGTTTTCTACCCAAACTTAACGCTGTGTGGCATTCGAGTCTATTGGAATTTTGAACTGGTTGTGTGCAAGCAGCCCGAACATGCATAGTGCCACAGCTGCACCTGGGAATTGAGAGAGAGAGGACAGCAAGGCAACACTAAGAGAGCACTTCTGAAATAAGTTTTTCAGGGGAAGCGAGTCAGAAACATAGTTTTTTTGAGGTTCTGTCCGTGTTGTAAGCTTTGTGTTTGCATTGAGATTGGCTGGTAGCCTAGCGGTTAAGAGCATTGGGCCAGTAGCCTAAACGTTCCTGTTTCGAATCCACCAGCTGATTAGATGAAAAATGTGTTGATGTGCCCTTGAGCAAGACACTTAACCCCAATTTCTCTGGATAATAGCGTCTGCTAAATTACTAAAATGTTCCACGGAACATATGAACTAATTGAGTACAACACAATGCATCCCATAAAAACAAGCACCAGGCTACCACTGCGTCTGAAATATAACAGAATGATAAGGGAAAGTACGAGGAGGATACTGCTGCTCATTCCAGAGCTTTGTGTCATACTCACTGACATCTGGTACATTTGCAAGGCAGCCGGAGATCCTTGGATTAAGCGCTTACAAGAGTATTGCGGTATCTCATTTAACAACATAATCATCTTATGAACAAGGCGACGTTTCATCCCTGCCTGCTTTAGAAAGCTTGGCAGCACAGACTCCCTTTCTCTCATCTCCCTAGCTGTCTCTTTGTTTTTCGGTGATATCTTTTGAGTTTAAGTTTGGGTATCCACCACATAGGCCTACATTCCCGGGTAAGATCTGAAACATCACAGCACTTATATTAGTTGTTCTCTTTCAATGTATCTGCTTCCTTGTGACAGACCCTCAAATGCTTCATCAACATCTCAGAAAGGTCTCTGGTAGGCAGGCATCAACAAGAAACAAGACACCATGTCTTTAAAAACATCCCCCAAGGCAATGCTGACCTCCGCCAGTTGTGGAGAAAAGAGATAATCAAAGAGGGCTCGTACCTCCTCAGTGCAGCTGTATGTGGCCAACCTGTGTTCCTGAATGTGTGGCTGTGAACTATGTCTGAACTCTGCATGGTGAAGCATCCCCTGCCCCCAACCTTCATTTTACCCTGTGTTATTCATCCACACAGACAGCTAGACTGTGAGCATAGAAAGAGAGGAACACAGCAGTTTCCTGGTTGCTTTTGGGGGCTTTAGCCCATTCAAAGTATGTGGTCCAGTAATTATAAAATGTTGTTCTGAGATAGCCCTTCTTTTTTCTAGTTTGTCTGGCATCTCTTCAAATCATATCAAATCACATTTTATTGGTCACATACACATGCTTAGCAGATGTAATCGCAAGTGTAGCGAAATGCTTGTGCTTCTAGTTTCGACAGAGCAGCAATATCTAACAAGTAATCTAACAATTCCACAACAACTACCTAATACACACAAATCTAAAGGGATGGAATAAGAATATATACATATAAATATATGGATGAGCGATGACTGAGCTCATAGGCAAGATTCAATAGATGGTATAAAATACAGTATATACATATGAGATGAGTAATGCAAGATATGTAAACATTGTTGAAGTGGCATTATTAAAGTGACTAGTGATACATTTTTTAAATTGGCTAATGATTTTAGGTCTGCATGTTGGTAGCAGCCACTCTGTGTTAGTGATGGCTGTTTAACAGCCTGATGGCCTTGAGATAGAAGCTATTTTTCAGTCTCTCGGTCCCAGCTTTGATGCACCTGTACTGATCTCGCCTTCTGGATGGTAAAGGGGTGAACAGGCAGTGGCTCGGTTGGATGTTGTCCTTGAGGATCTTTTTGGCCTTCCTGTGACATCGGGTCCTGGAGGGCAGGAAGTTTGCCTCCGTTGATGAGTCGTGCAGACCGCACCACCCTCTGGAGAGCCCTGCGGTTGTGGGCAATGCAGTTGCCATACCAAGCGGTGATACATCCCGACAGGATGCTCTCAATTGTTTATATGTAAAAGTTTGTGAGGGTTTTAGTTGACAAGCCAAATTTCTTCAGCCTCCTGTCTGTGTGGGTGGACCATTTCAGATTGTCCGTGATGTGTACGCAGAGGAACTTAAAGCTTTCCACCTTCTCCACTGCTGTCCCACAGTCTTTTCATATTCCGTCCATTATTTCTTTTTTTCATAAAGAAAATGACAATATCAGAATCATCTGAGCAGGCATGATGCGAGATAGCACCCTAGCGAGGAATCTGCTGATGCTGTCAACCGTCTTTTCCCCCTGGTCTGACTATTAAGTGATTCACATTTGCTCAACAGTGTGTCTCAGTCATGTATATTTTCAGTAAGCAAAACAAATTGAGTTGACAGTGCTGTGGAATCCAGTGCACCAGCTATAGTCGACGGACGGCTGGAGAGTTTCTTTCTCTGCTCTGTTACTTTCCTCAGTTTTTTGCAAAGTGTCACTACTACTCCCCACAGTCGGCTTTAAGTTGGCTATTATGTTTATTAAAAGAGAACAACAGTTGCTGCCCTGGAATGCAAGGTTTGATTTGCTGAATACAGGCTGAGCTTGTTGCATCACCTGCATTAATACCCTATATGGTTCTCAAAATGTCTTAGTGATGTCGTCCTGGTGCGGAAGATCTTGAGCGAAACATAGACACACACCTAGACACAGACCCAGACAGACCCAGACAGACCCAGATCTAGACACAGACCTAGACCCAGACACAGACCCAGACCCAGAAAGACCCAGACACAGACACAGACCTAGACCTAGACACAGACCCAGACCCAGACAGACACAGACCTAGACACAGACCCAGACAGACCCAGATCTAGACCCACACCACAGACTTAGAAACAGACTTAGACACAGACCCAGACACACATTTAGACACAGACCCAGACAGGCTAAGACACAGACCCAAACAAACACCTAGACAGAGACCCAGACAGACTTAGAAAAAGACCCAGACACACACCTAGACAGAGACCCAGACAGACTTAGACAGACACAGACCCAGACAGACCTAGAAACAGACCTAGACACAGACCTAGAAACAGACCAAGACACAGATCAAGACACAGACCAAGACACAGACCAAGACCTAGACACAGACCTAGACACAGATCAAGACACAGACCAAGACCTAGACACAGACCTAGACACAGACCTAGACACAGACCTAGACACAGACACAGACCAAGACACAGACAAAGACGGACACAGACACAGACCTAGACACAGACCTAGACACAGACCTAGACACAGACCTAGACCCAGACAGATGTTGACACAGACCAAGACCCAGACAGAACCTGACAGACCTAGACCCAGACCCAGACTGATCCAGACACAGACCTAGACACAGATTTAGACAGAGACCTAGACCCAGACAGACCTAGACACAAACAAAGACACAGACCTAGAACCAGACAGACCCAGACAGACCTAGACACAGACATAGAAACAGACATAGAGCCAGACAGACCCAGACAGACACAGACTTAGACACAGACCTAGACCCAGACAAACACAGACCCAGAGCTAGAACCAGACAGACCTAGACACAGACCTAGACACAGACCTAGACACAGACCCAGAGAAAGATCCAGACCGAGACACAGACCAAGACCCATACAGACCTAGACACAGTCCCAGACAAAGATCCAGACCAAGACCCAGACCAAAACACAGACCGAGATCCAGACACAGACCTTGAAGGTCTTCATCAGATACGATTTGTACAAACCTATCTTGAGTAGATATTTATCAAAATCCCCATAGTGCTGTAGAAAGGTCAGAAAGCCTCTGTCAGCTTTGTAGTTAGCTTAGAGGTTTAGATGGTCAAACCCCAACGCTTGCTAGCAATTAATTTGACATTTGCTTCTTTATTTCTAGGGTAGTTTGAAGGACCTACAACTAATAAAACCATCCCGCGTCTGAGAAAACGTCTGGGGAATAGCCTATAGAGTGGGTACGCATGTTTGTTTCTCCCTCCGCTTTGAACCAATATTGATGCTTTGCATTAGCCTTTCGCAGACAGTAAATAGCTAAACCGATTTTTTTTAAAGTATCAATGGGTTATTTCCGGGCTTTTGATCTTGACGACACTCTGTTGGTGGTATACACAAACAAACACATATCTGGAGATAGCTACTAACTTGTTTTTAATTGTTTTAAATTGAAAATGGACTAAGGGCAATTCCACGTAACGGAATTGCGTTGAGTCAGATTTTTCGTTTTTGAAATGTATGCCAAACAAAAACTATTGACTTTGAAGTTTAATACACTCTATGCAGGAGGACTAATTTTAACAATTTCCCTCCCCAAAAATAAATACATAAAACATTACTGGAAGAACTGTGCAAATGCAATATTTGCATCAGTCTAAAGCACTGCATCTCAGTGCAACAGGGGTCATGACCCTGGTCCCTGGTTTGAATCCAGGCTGTATCACATCCAGCTGTGATTGGGAGTCCCACAGGGCGGTGCACAATTGCACCAGCGTTGTCCAGGTTTGGCTGGGGTAGGCCGTCATTGTAAATAAGAATTTGTTTTTAACTGACTTGCTGAGTTAAATAAATAAAATAAAAATCATTGTTTGGTAATATGTAAAATCTCCTTCAGTTCATGTGACCACGTTTTCAAAAACTATTTTTCCAAAAATGTCCAAAATGTCTGCTCTGAATTAAGATTCAAAGATGTCTACAGAAAGAATGGGGTTCAGCTATGACATGACACCTTGACTTTAAAATGTTTTATTTTTGCTATTGAAATACAGTAAGTGAAGTTGATTTACACCTGGTAACAGAATTGTGGTAACGGAATTTCATTTTGGATCCAGTAGTGCGTGGGTACAATCAATTGGGAAGTGAAGCCAGGATTAAAGCCATATTATAACATGTATTGTGATAATTGTTTTCCTAATACGCCGTTAGTTCATACGCCACCTTAACCTCTCTGGGATATGTGGGACGATAGCATCCCACCTCGCCAACAGCCAGTGAAAGTGCAGGGCGACAAATTCAAATCAACAAAAATCTCATAATTAATATTCCTCAAGCATACAAGTATTTTAGACCATTTTAAAGATACAATTCTTCTTAATCCAGCCACAGTGTCTGATTTCAAAAATGTTTTACAGCGAACGCACCACAAACGATTATGTTAGGTCACCACCAACTCACTGAAAAACACTGCCATTTTTTCTAGCCAAAGAGAGGAGTCACAAAAAGCACAAATAGAGATAAAATGAATCACTGACCTTTGATGATCTTTATCAGATGACACTCATAGGACTTCATGTTACACAATACATGTATGTTTAGTTCGATAAAGTGCATATTCTTTAAAAAAATCTAATTTTTTAAAAGAGAAGAAAGATACAAATAAAAATAAATGTTTTTTTTGTTGTAATTTTCCTTCAATTGGCAAGTGGCTGAATGTACAGTATCACACGAGAGAAAGCATCCGAGCGAGCGAAACATCGGCTCTCTATCTCATTATGTGTAGCCCATCTATCTGATACTGTCAGACCAACACGATTATGACATTGAGCAACATAGCAAGGGAAGCAAGTAAGCGTTTGGCCTCCCTTGATGAAAACATATTTTGCCAGCATTGAGCTGAGTGACCTCAACAGTGAATGGTCCTTGCGCCCCCGTTGTACTCCGGTGGCTAGCTAACTTGCTAATATCGTCCCTTTCCTAAATTTGCTATGGATACAGATTTGTACCTGTGGTTTTTCTTAATTCTCCATACTGGACAATCATTATAATGGTGATTCTGATTCTACCATAAATTCATACATTCTTGTGCCCCTGGCCTGAGATGATGGAATATATAATATGGAGCTAGATGTAGAAGGCTAATGTTAACTAGCTGGCTCATTGTTGCCCACGAAAGGAAGCTAAGCCTAAGTAAATATTTTAGCCAGGTAGCCTAGTCTAGGACAACAAACACTAAAAATGTATACAAATGTAAGATAGAGTCATAGACCATTTTGGCAACATGAAAGAGAGGAGGATGGCAGGGCATTCCTCTACAAGTAGGGTGATTTGAACCAATTTAATATCTATGTTTCACAAGTTTTGAGAGCACATTACAGCACAGTAGAGTACTCATGGATTTACATCTGTGGACGTTGAAATTTAAGCCGTTCCAGACCATAACAAACAATGACGTCTGTGCACGTTGAAGTCAAGGCCAGTGCGGACTGACCAGATTTCAACTACTTTTCAACGTCCATGGGCGTCTGGTGTCAGTTGGAGCTCAGTGGGTAAGGATGCTGGTTACAGGAAATGGAAAGAGATGGTGTCAGTAAGAGCTAGGAAAGATGACAATAACTGGAGAGAGAGAGAAGAGAGAGTGAAAAAGAGAGAGAGAGAGAGAGAGAGAGAGAGAGAGAGAGAGAGAGAGAGAGAGAGAGAGAGAGAGAGAGAGAGAGAGAGAGAGAGAGAGAGAGAGAGAGAGAGAGAGAGAGAGAGAGAGAGAGAGAGAGAGAGAGAGAGAGAGAGAGAGAGAGAGAGAGAGAGAGAGAGAGAGAGAGAGAGAGAGAGAGAGAGAGAGAGAGAGAGAGAGAGAGAGAGAGAGAGGTTGTTCAGACTGTTTTCAAACTTGCTTTGACCACCAGAAAGAGAAAGAAAACAGTTATGAGCTGAACATTAGAGTATACTAGTGAAAACAGTTATGAGCTGAACGTAACAGTATAGGAGTGAAAGAGAGGACTGTAGCAGGTGACCCAATTGTGGTTTGTGACTTCTATGATATCCTATATTAGCCTATTCAATTGCTGTAATTCAAATTTTAAACACTTAATAATTAATCAACAAATAGATATTAGTAAAAACACTATGACAATTATTTTATATTAAACCTTCATATAACTAGGCAAGTCAGTTAAGGACAAATTCTTATTTACAATGACGGCCTACCCCAGTCAAACCTTAACCCGGACGACGCTGGGCAAAGTGTTTGCCGGCCTATTGGACTCCCAAACATGGCCAGTAGTGAAACTGCCTGGAATCTAACCATGGTCTGTATTTACATCTCTAGTTCTGAGATGCAATGCATTAGACTGGTCAACCTTTATGTGTTACATTTTGGAAAATATCATAATCCTCCCTGTGGGTTTTTGGTAATGGAATTTCAAGGCTGTAGGCAAAATTATTTAAACATACACAAGGAAGATAATTCCTCCAAAACAAAATCTATGTGTTGATATTAGTTGGCAGGGGTCTTTAATTCAACATACTATGTTTGACTTATCTCTAATACCTTTTTAGACTGCTAGATGTTACTGCTAGATGTTACTGCTAGATGTTACTGCTAGATGTTAATGCTAGATGTTAATGCTAGATGTTAATGCTAGATGTTAATGCTAGATGTTACTGCTAGATGTTACTGCTAGATGTTAATGCTAGATGTTAATGCTAGATGTTACTGCTAGATGTTACTGCTAGATGTTACTGCTAGATGTTACTGCTAGATGTTAATGCTAGATGTTACTGCTAGATGTTACTGCTAGATGTTACTGCTAGATGTTAATGCTAGATGTTACTGCTAGATGTTACTGCTAGACGTTACTGCTAGATGTTACTGCTAGATGTTAATGCTAGATGTTACTACTAGATGTTACTGCTAGATGTTAATGCTAGATGTTACTGCTAGATGTTACTGCTAGATGTTAATGCTAGATGTTAATGCTAGATGTTACTGCTAGATGTTACTGCTAGATGTTAATGCTAGATGTTACTGCTAGATGTTAATGCTAGATGTTACTGCTAGCTGTTAATGCTAGATGTTACCGCTACATGTTACCGCCAGATGTTACAGCTAGATTTGTTCTAAGACCCCTTTTCCTTCTATTTAACTAGAAATCAAAGCCTTTTCTCATTCCTTATATTTAGCATAGAAAATGGTTCAAAAGTGTGTGATAGCATAGCACATTTGGAAAGTTTTCAGACTCCTTAACTTTTTCAACATTTTGTTATGTTACAGCCTTGTTCTAAAATGGATCAAATACATGTTTGTCTTCATCAATCTACACACAATGTCGCATAATGACAAAGTGAAAACAGGTTTTTAGAAATTGTTGTTAATGTTTTAAAAATGTAAAAATTAAATACCTTATTTACATAAGTATTCAGACCATTTGCTATGAGACTCAAAATTGAGCTAAGGTGCAGCCTGTTTCCATTTATCATCCTTGAGATGTTTATACAACTTGATTGGAGTTCACCTTCGGTAAATTAAATTGATTGTAGAGCTCAGAGACAGGATTGTGTTGAGGCACAGACCTGGGGAAGGATACCAAAACATTTCTGCAGCATTGAAGGTCCCCAAGAACACTGTGACCTCCATCATTCTTAAATGGAAGAAGATTTGAACCACAAAGACTCTTCTTAGAGCTGGTGGCCTGGCCAAACTGAGTTGGAGTAGGGCCTTGGTCAGGGAGGTGACCAAGAACCGAATTGTCACTCTGACAGAGCTCCAGAGTTCCTCTGTGGACATGGGAGAACTTTCTAGAAAGACAACCATCTCTGCAGCACTACACCAATCAGGCCTTTATGGTAGAATGGCCAGACAGTAGACACTTCTCAGTAAAATGCACCTAAAGCACTCTCAGACCATGAGAAACAAGATTCTCTGGTCTGATGAAACCAATATTGAATTCCTTGGCCTGAATGCTAAGCGTCACGTCCGGAGGAAACCTGGCACCATCCCTACAGTGAAACATGGTGGTGGCAGCATCATGCTGTGGGGATGTTTTTCAGCAGCAGGGACTGGGAGACAGTTGTGACGGACATATGGGGAGCGAAATGTATTGAAAAAACAATGTGTGTCATTGCTTCAACCATAGACAGCGGCTTTATTTTCTGAGTAAAGATAACGGCGAAGAAATGCCTGATTGTCACGCCCTGGTCGAAATAGGGTGGACTATCCAGGGACGCGAGGAGGAGGGACTAAGACTTTGATAGAGTGGGGTCCACGTCCCGCACCGGAGCCGCCACCATGGACAGACGCCCACCCGGACCCTCCCCTATGGTTTTTGGTGTGCGTCCGGAAGTCCGCACCTTGGGGGGGGGGGTTCTGTCACGCCCTGGTTGAAGTATTTTGTGTTCATCTTCATTTATTTGGTCAGGCCAGGGTGTGGCATGGGTTCTTGTATGTGGTGTGTTAGTATTGGGATTGTAGCTTAGTGGGGTGTTCTAGTTAAGTCTATGGCTGTCTGAAGTGGTTCTCAATCAGAGGCAGGTGTTTATCGTTGTCTCAGATTGGGAACCATATTTAGGCAGCCATATTCTTTGAGTGTTTTGTGGGTGATTGTCCTTAGTGTCCTGATGTCCTTGTTCTGTGTGTATGTGCACCAGTATTAGGCTGTTTCGGTTTTCGTTACGTTTATTGTTTTGTAGTGTTTGTATTTAGATTTGTGTTGCTTCAGTGTAATAAACATGGATCGCAATCTACACGCCACATTTTGGTCTGACTCTCCTTCACACTTAGAAAACCATTACACTGATAACTAATGTATATGGGATTCATTTGTTTAAATATTTTCACACAAAATGGTCTTTATTGCTTTTGGGTCATGCTAATTATACCGGTGTTGTCTGAGTCTACTCCAGCTATGAAAGCCTGATGGATATCAGCCTGCAAATGGCTTAAAAGACATTAGAAACTGGGTTGTTCGAGCCTTGAATGCTGATTGGCTTACAGCCGTGGTATATCAGGACATATATCACGGGTATGAGAAAATGTTTTTTACTGCTCTAATTACGTAGGTAACCAGCTTATAATAGCAGTAAGGCACCTTGTGGGTTGATGGTTGATGGTGTACAGTCAATATACTACGGCTAAGGGCTGTCGTCCAGACACAGTCGTGCATAAGAACAGAAGAATATTGCCCATATATCACACCTCTAGCCCTATTGCTTAATTATAAGACATTGTCTATATTCTATACAGTTTGGGAGATATTCATTATTCCTGGAGGATGGTCTCATCCTTTTATTTCCCCTAGTGAATTCTCTGTGACATTGGGCATCAATACAGTGGACACCACAGGTAAAACCACAAAGTCATGAGGAGTCTTTATTTACTCCTGTTTCTCTATCCCCCATGCGGTAAACTGTGGACAAGCATGCCAAGATGTGGCCAGCAGCAAAGAGTTCCACTTTGAATTGGCGAGGCAGCAATTTAACAAATACCCCATCGCTCAACAAAACGTCATGGTCTAGTGGATCTCTTGCCATGGGCTTTGTTCTGTGTTTGTTGTGGCTTCAGTAGTAGGCTAATGGACAACTGACAATCACTGTGAATATTTACAAAATAGTGTCCGACCGTGTAATGCTATGTGTCTCTATACTCACTCTCTCTGAAACGATGACATCCCCAACAACTGTATTTCAAGCCAAACAGAACCGTTTCACTCTCCTAATGTACCTGTGTTTTTACATCCTTTCATATGTAAAAGTCCCAATAACAACAGTATCCCTAAGCAGATAAACACTTGCCGTGAGGAATTATATGCTGTCCTGCAACGCCTCAATCACACGGATTCCAGGCCTCATCATTCTGTATAAAGTTCTTAGTATCATAACGTTGTCAGTGGTATTTCTGGAGCGAGGTGTCTTGGCGCCAGTCGCTGTCAGTTCATTTAGATTCTTCCTCGGAGCGGCGACAGCTATCATAGCTCATAACCACTGTGTCACTCAATATGGAGGTAGAGAGACGTGGGAGAGACGTGGTGTTCTAGCCTCTCGGAAGGTGCTAACGTAATAAAATAAACTGCTACGGGTCTATGAATGGCCATATTAAAAGCTGTTTGCATCAATAGCAGCTGTGTGACTGGAGCTCGATGAGCTTCTAAGGAAAACAAACTGCTTTTGTCTGTTCTCGGCTGTCAGTTTGCAGAGCATCGCGGTGATGCGTATTCGCTAGGACGCAAACGCTCCTGGCAACAGGTGACTGATGCATATTAATGATGATCTGTATTTTCCTCATGCATCATGTACGATTTATGACATAACACATTTCCAGTCAAGCAAAGGCTTGTTCAATAAAAAAAAAAAATACATATTCATTTGTACAGTCATCTCACTCTATGCAGGGATGTTCATTTATATATAATGTTCACGGGGAAGAGATGTTACAATTTTAGAGTCATATACCTCCGAGTATTGCCAACTATGAACGGTATTCATGCAAATGACAGTCTTATGCCACATGTATGTAGAGAAACTTACTGTATGCTTGGGATTCATGAATTGCAACAGTTCATGAATGCACTTATTTTTCACTTACCCATAGTAGCAATGTGGTTTGTCCCAGAACTGCATTGACTAGCCTCAGCGGAGACATTGGGGAAAAGCCCAGTGTGTATTGGATAACTTTAAGAGGGACACTTCAAGACTCTATTTAGAATTTCTCTCTCTCTCTCTCTCTCTCTCTCTCTCCATCCCTCTCTCTCTCTCTCTCTCTCTCCATCCCTCTCTCTCCCTCTCTCGCTCGCTCTCTCTCTCTCTCTCTCTCTCTCATCCCTCTCTCTCTCTCCATCCTTCTCTCTCTCTCTCTCTCTCTCTCTCGCTCTCTCTCTCTCTCTCTCTCCATCTCTCTCTCTCCCTCTCTCGCTCTCTCTCTCTCTCTCTCTCTCTCTCTCTCTCTCTCTCTCTCTCTCTCTCTCTCTCTCTCTCTCTCTCTCTCTCTCTCTCTCTCCATCCCTCTCTCTCCCTCTCTCGCTCTCTCTCTCTCTCTCTCTCTCTCTCTCTCTCTCTCTCTCAATTCAATTCAAGGGGCATTATTGGCATGGGAAACTCTCTCTCTCTCTCCATCCCTCGACTCCATGGTGAAAGAGGTGTATTATAAGCTGTCCCTCTCTCTCCCAGTTCAGCAGCGTGCCACCTTGAGTGGTAAACACACTTCGGATTACTTATTGACATCGGCCTGATGATCTAGACAGCCGTGAAGACGCACTCCATTTGGTCATTAACATCTGCTCAGGAAGAAGCTGCCCTATCGGCCTATCGCACATGTAATGTCCAATCAGAACCTCTCCTGACCTGCCACTCACAATCTAATGTCCAATCAGAGCCATTTAGGCTCCCTGTCACCACTGAGAGAAGTGCATGGGAGAGGAGGGTCTTGCGTAGCCTCCCCCCTTACAGTGAGATGTGAGATTCCAGGTAAAGCACCTCCAGTGCTTTAAGATCATGTAAATCACCTAAACAGCCATTTAATTCCCCCACGTACACTTAACTGCACAGCCCAACACAGGGGAGAATTTCGTATACAGCGGTGAGGGGTGGGGGGGGCATGTTCAGAAAATTGCATTCCATTTCATAACTACAACCCCATCACTAGATCAGGATCATATAGCTCTCCCTTGACTCTTCCTCCCCTTCATGTCTCTCTATCACCCCTCCTATATCTCTCATACAAACATGCACTCACTCACACTATCAAAAGCTAATAGCAAACATTTTCTCCGTCTGGCAGATTGGTAGATTTTATTACCTGAAAAATCCAGCAGGGGGAAACAATTATAACGAAACATTACAGAAGGCAAAGACTGAATGTGGTAAAATTCTTCTAATCTATTAATGACATAAAAACGTTTCCTGAAAGAAGACAACATATGAATGGTCATCGATGGCTTTCACACAATAACAGCTGCCCATTTCTCTTTTATTTGACAACGTTAAAAAAAGTTTTTGCGAAGCCTCCGATTCACGTTTGATGTTGTACGTCAATAAAAGAGTTCTTAATGACAATCTGACGAGACTCGGCGGGGTGGCTCCACATCAACAACAAACAACGTTTTGCTGGATCACGTTTACTTAAAAATCAAATGAAAAATATAAAGGAAGCGCCTCGTCAGACTTCATGGCAATCTGTTCTCTGTTTGTTTGTTTGTTTTTAATCAGGGGAGACAGAAGAAGGAGGATGAGGTGATTGTGACCCCCCCCCCCAGGGTTTCTTCTACCACCCTTTCTTCCTGTTTGAACAAAAGATCTGCTTCTCTCTAGTTCTCTAGAGACTTCAATCCTCTATGTGTTTATGAAGTTACGTGTGGCAGCCTACTGCCTATGCTTGGTTATCCACCAAAACAATATGCCATTGTCCCAGTGAATATAACCAGCTATAACCAGCTTTAACCATCTTGGCTGAGATAGTAACAGTTTTGGTGGTAATTTCTCTTCCAGTCGCCCTCTTGTTCCAGCAGCCAATTAGACATGTGCGCTGTGCAATGTTGCTGAAAAGCCCCGTGCAGCACAGTGTCTCAGAATGCCCAAGGTGTGTCATTATCTGCTATTAGTGCACCACCTGCCTGGCCATAATGATTAACTAATTGGCTCAGTGCGTGTCTTAAAATAATAAAGAAATGAGACACTTTTACTCCTTGTGACTTTAGAGCCTTGCCATAGACTTATGGTATCTATGCTGTGCAGTTCAAATTAAATCAAATCCAATTTTATTTTTCACATACACATGGTTAACAGATACTAATGCGAGTGTTGCGAAATTCTTGTGCTTCTAGTTCCGACAATGCAGTAATAACCAACGAGTAATCTAACCTAACAATTCCACAACAACTACCTTATACACACAGTGTAAAGGAATCAAAGAATATGTACATAAAAATATATGAATGAGTGATGGTACAGAATGGCATAGGCAGGATGCAGTAGATGGTATCGAGTACAGTATATACATTTGAGATGAGTAATGTAGGGTATGTAAACCGTTTATGAAGTGGCCGTGTTTAATAAAGTGGCTAGTGATACATTTATTACATCAATTTCCATTATTAAAGTGGCTGGAGTTGAGTCAGTGTGTTGGCAGCAGCCACTCAATGTTAGTGGTGGCTGTTTAACAGTCTGATGGCCTTACGATAGAAGCGTATTTTCAGTCTCTCGGTCCCTGCTTTGATGCACCTGTACTGACCTTGCCTTCTGGATGATAGCGGGGTGAACAGGCAGTGGCTCGGGTGGTTGTTGTCCTTGATGATCTTTATGGCCTTCCTGTGACATTGGGTGATGTAGGTGTCCTGGAGGGCCTGGAGGGCAGGTAGTATGCCCCCGGTTTGCCCCTCTGGAGATCCTTATGGTTGTGGGTGAAGAAGTTGCCGTACCAGGCGGTGATATGGCCCAACAGGATGCTCTCAATTGTGCATCTGTAAAAGTTTAACTGTTTTTGGGGACAAGCCAAATTTCTTCAGCCTCCTGAGGTTGAAGAGGCGCTGCTGCGCCTTCTTTACCACTCTGTCTGTGTGGGTGGACCAATTTAGTTTGTCCGTCATGTGTACGCCGAGGAACTTAAAACTTACTACCCTCTCCACTACTGTCCAGACGATGTTGATAGGGGGTGCTCCCTCTGCTGTTTCCTGAAGTCCACGATCATCTCCTTTGTTTTGTTGACATTGAGTGTGAGGATATTTTTCTGACACCACACTCCGAGGGCCCTCACCTCCTCCCTGTACGTCGTCTCGTCGTTGTTGGTAATCAAGCCTACCACTATAGTGGCGTTTGCAAACTTGATGATTGAGTTGGAGGCGTGCATGGCCATGCAGTCATGGGTGAAAAGGGAGTTCAGGAGAGGGCTCAGAACGTACCCTTGTGGGGCCCCAGTGTTGAGGATCAGCGGGGTGAAGATATTGTTACCTACCCTCACCACCTGGGGGCGGCCCATCAGGAAGTCCAGTCCCCAGTTGCACAGGGCGGGGTCGAGACCCAGGGTCTCGAGCTTGATGACGAGCTTGGAGGGTGTTAAATGGTGTTAAATGCCGAGCTGTATTCGATGAACAGCATTCTCACGTAGGTATTCCTCTTGTCCAGATGGGTTAGGGCAGTGTGCAGTGTGGTTGAGATTGCATCGTCTATGGACCTATTTGGGCGGTAAGCAAATTGGAGTGGGTCTAGGGTGTCAGGTAGGGTGGAGGTGATATGGTCCTTGACTAGTCTCTCAAAGCACTTCATGATGACGGAAGTGAATGCTATGGGGCGGTAGTCGTTTAGCTCAGTTACCTTAGCTTTCTTGGGAACAGGAACAATGGTGGCCCTCTTGAAGCATGTGGGAACAGCAGACTGGGATAAGGATTGATTGAATATGTCCGTAAACACACCAGGCAGCTGGTCTGCGCATGCTCTGAGGATGCGCCTGGGGATGCCGTCTGGGCCTGCAGCCTTGCGAGGGATAACACGTTTAAAAGTTTTACTCACGTCAGCTGCAGTAAAGGAGAGTACGCAGGTTTTGGTAGCGGGCCGTGTCAGTGGCACTGTATTGTCCTCAAAGCGAGCAAAGAAGTTGTTTAGTCTGTCTGGGAGCAAGACTTCCTGGTCCGCGACAGGGCTGGTTTTCTTTCTGTAATCCGTGATTGACTGTAGACCTCTTGTGTCTGAGCCATTGAATTGCGACTCTACTTTGTCTCTATACTGACGCTCAGCTTGTTTGATTGCCTTGCGGAGGGAATATCTACACTGTTTGTATTCGGTCATGTTTCCGGTCACCTTGCCCTGATTAAAAGCAATGGTTTGCGCTTTCAGTTTCGCGTGAATGCTGCCATCAATCCACGGTTTCTGGTTGGGGAATGTTTTACTAAATGCTGTGGGTACAACATCACCGATGCACTTGCTCTTAAACTCGCTCACCGAATCAGCGTATTCGTCAATGTTGTTGTTTGACGCAATGCAGAACATATCCCAGTCCACGTGATCGAAGCAATCTTGAAGCGTGGAATCAAATTGGTCGGCCCAGCGTTGAACAGACCTGTTTCTGTCTATAGGCAGAGAGCAACAAAATTGAGTTGTGGTCAGCTTTTCCGAAAGGAGGGCGTGGGAGGGCCTTATATGCGTCGCAGAAGTTAGAGTAACAATGATCCAGGGTTTTACCAGCCCTGGTTGCACAATCGATATGCTGATAGAATTTAGGGAGTCTTGTTTTCAGATTAGCCTTGTTAAAATCCCCAGCTACAATGAATGCAGCCTCTGGATATGTGGTTTCCAGTTTACATAGAGTCAAATAAAGTTTGTTCCGGGCCATCTGTGTCTGATGGGGGGGAATATATGCGGCTGTGATTATAATAGAATAGAATTCTCTTGGTAGATAATGCGGTCAGCATTTGATTGTGAGGAATTCTAAATCAGGTGAACAGAAGGACTTGAGTTCATGTATGTTGTTATGATCACACAACGTCTCATTAATCATAAGGCATACCCCCCCCCCACCCTTCTTCTTACCTGAAAGATGCTTGTTTCTGTCGGCGCGATACGTGAAGAAACCAGCTGGCTGTACCGACTCCGATAGCGTGTCTCGAGTGAGCCATGTTTCCGTGAAGCAAAGAACGTTACAGTCTTATGTATTATGTCTTATATCTCTGGAATGCTACCCTTGCTCGGATTTCATCAACCTTGTTGTCAAGCGACTGGACATTGGCGAGTAGTATGCTCGGGAGCGGTGCGCGATGTGCCCGTTTCCGGAGCCTGACCAGAAGACCGCTTCGTCTGCCCCTTTTACGGCGTCGTTGTTTTGGTTTGCCGACTGGGATCCGATCCATTGTCCTGGGTGGTAAGCAAAACAGAGGTTCCACTTCCGGAAGGTCGTATTCCTGGCCATAATGTTGATGAGTTGACGTTGCTCTTATATCCAATAGTTCTTCCCGACTGTATGTAATAAAAGCTAAGATTGTCTGGGGTAACAATGTAAGAAATAACACGTAAAAAAACGAAATACTGCATTGTTTCCTAGGAACGCGAAGCGAGGCGGCCATCTCTGTCGGCGCCAGAAGAATAATGAAAAAAGTCAAAAATGTCTCCCAGTTTGCATCATGTCTCTTACTATATACAGTATTTAAACATCTGAATGAAAAGGGAGTGAATAGTTCTATTGAATGTAAAACATGTACATGTTTGACTCAAATGGATAAAAGGGCCATTCAGTAAACATTGCTGTGAGTGAATGTAAGTGGATGTTATTCTCTGTACTGAGCTGATGATTAGCAGTAAATCAGCATTAGAAAAAAACAGATAACCTGTGATTTGCAGATCAGCTATTACCATGTCACTGTTAAGACTCGAAAGTCTACAGATATCATGAAGACAGTGACACTCATCTTGCTAGTAAATATTATGCACCCTGAAGGGGATGCCTGCAGCACCCATCACAACCCTGCCCTCAACATTAATGTCTGGAGCCAAGAGATGAACAAGGTCAATTGACATGCAACCATGTGATCAAGTTGAAGCCATACTCAAACACGGCATGCAAATAACTGAACACCATTTCACAAATTAACAGGGTTGTACTGCTAATACACTGTGAATACATTTAATTATTTGCTGATTTCAAGTCTGAAACGTATTTACGGTGTACTCATTTCAATGGTGCCCTAAGCTATTAGCCAGGCAGTGTTTACCATATTTTCTATGCTAACAACATTACCCTCAGGCAAAGATTGTTTGAGTCAACAGAGTGCCGTCGTTATTTAAACTTCCTGTGTCAATGTAATAATGCGGCTAGTTGAAAGATTTCACATGAATTTTTTGACATCCAAAATTCTAACCCAGATTTTAATCATACATTAATAATAGGATTTTAATATTGAAACCTGTTGACAACTCAATCAAATATCAGCCTCGCAGGATGTTGATCAGGTGTTTTGGGAAGCATCCGGAGTATTCGGCCCCAGCCTCCATCCATGGCTAGCGGATTCTGTCCTACTCTAGCTCAATGGTTAGGTAGAAGGCTAGGTGCTGTCAGTCAGATGATTAGCAGGGGGAAGTTGACTAATTACATAGGTTGCTCTGTGGATTCCCTAGGCGAGGGAAGATAGCGTGAGAGCGCCACAGGGGCTTCTTCATGACTAATGACCTTGGCTGTCTTGACATAACCTCCTGGATGTGGAAGGAGAGTGACGTCATCTCAGCCCGCTAAGGTAACCAAGTGGATAAGAGTCGAGTGGTAGAAGTGATTGGGGGGTGGGGTTAGCCTGGTCCATTAGTGCTAATTCAGATATAGAGACAGGGTTTGGGGGCTAAGTGGATGTCTCATGTTTTGGAGTGACAAAAATATATGTTGATTGTGCTTCCACCAAGAAGTTGAGAGTGATTGTTTTGATGGTTTCACAAGGAGAATGCAGGAAGAGTGCATATTGTTCATTGTCATGATGACGGTGTTGATGACTGTATCAACCAATTGCTTTTGCAATCAGCTAATCATTACTTTCCCAGAACTTCATCTTTTCATTCTAGTGTATATCACTATAGTGACACATTGCATACAAATGGGAAGAAATGACTAGAGTCACAGATGTTTGTCCCAATATCAACCCAGCTGTACTGAGTAACCCAGCAATGCTCTTCACCAAGGGCTCACAGACACACACCATACTCTACCCAATCTGAGAACAGTCATCAATGCCGCCATTCTCCTTAACATTCCATAATGCACGCCTTCACCACCTGTCGGCAGGTAGCCTAGTGGTTAGAGTGTTGGGCCTGTAACCATAAAGGTTACTGGATCGAATCCCTGAGCTGACAATGTAAAAATCTGTCCTCCTGCCCCTGAACAAGGCAGTTAACCCACTGTTCCCTGGGTGCTGAAGACATGGATGTTGATTATGGCAGCTCCCTGCACCTCTCTGATTCAGAGGGGTTGTGTTAAATGCAGAAGATACATTTAGTTGGACAACTGACTAGGTATCCCTCTTTCCCCTTATTATTTGTCCCCCATCTCCCGGTGATGTGTTCCGCTGTACGGATGTCAGCTGAGGAATGTCATAATGGAAGCACCTGGTCCATCACTCTGTTATCTGACAGTAGAGCCACCATCGTCTTCATCGTACTTCACCACCATCATCTTCCTCCACCCTGGTGGTTTTAATCTGCACATTTGATATGGATTTGCATCAGGGCATCCATTCAGTGAAGAAGAAGAACATTGATAGAAAGTAAATGGATTGGAAATAACTGCCTGGTGATATATCGTGGCAGATCGGGCTGTCGGTGTGTAATCGTCTAATGTACTGAGCATTTCCTTGCATTTTCATTTCAATATTCAGAAATATGTTTCTTGCAGTAATGTAACTCCTAGATTCTATTTGTGGAATAAACCCAATTCTCCCCTCAGATAAATATGTAATTATGATAAGGTTTGAATTACTGTACATATCTTTACTGATTATGGATAATATTAAATCATTTCAAGGCAGTTTACAGGAAGCCAAATTAATTTCAGGAGATACTGTCCAATCATACGGAATGTAAAAATAGTATTGCACAGTGTTAGACCTGGAAAGTCTAGGTAATAAGCAGGTGTGACGTAAAGCAGTGTACAGATTACATATATATTTAATGATTGACTAATAACTATAGTCACTACAGTATTGGCTGTGTGGTACCATTATTTTTTGATTAAACACTAGAAATATGAAATAATAACAAGTTCACTGAGCTAAATCAAAAGTTTAAGCACTAAGCACAGACCTCAACTCATAAAACAAGGCTTTGCCTGAGGAACTGGCGCTCAGCAAAGTGAGTTTCACCTCGCAGCTTAAGCAATGGCCGGTAAGACGCTATTCAAATGGGGATAAAGTGTGCTGACAATCCTCTCGCTGCAGTTACCCAAACACTGCTCTTTCCCTCCACCAAGAGGATAAACAAATAAATAAATAAATATGAAGGCAGAAATACTACCGCTGCTGTATCCTCCCCAGGATATCAAGAATAATGCCTTCATTTGCTGCAGGGCTCGACACTGCACCAACTACAGACATGCCTTTTATGGCTGTAGTATTTCTGATTGGCATCCTAGCACAGCCTTTTGAATTATTTAATAGAAAACCCTCTAGTAGAGGAAAAGAAGAGATATGTTTGTTTGTGTGCGCGCTGGTGTGAGTATTCTACAAGGCTTTTTATTTGTCTGTGGTTGTGTTTTCTCTCCGGCATGGAAGGATGACGCAAACAAACGCAAAAAATGTCACTCTTTAGCCTCCTAAACCGTCAAATAAGCTGACAATGTAAGTACCCACATACACCAATCTTAAAAGTTTTCTATTTTGATTAAAGAACAGAATATAGATTTTACCACACCCTCAACACAATAACTACAACAGACATAGCCCTTTCCTGCAGTCGAATGACCAAATCTCCCTCTAGTGGGCAGGGAATTAAAGGAATCTGGGCCTGGCCCCCACCTCACTGTAGAACACAGGGTAGTGAATTAAAGGGGACTGGGCCTGGCCCCCACCTCACTGTAGAACACAAGGCAGGGAATTAAAGGGATCTGGGCCTGGCTTCCATAAACCTGATCCATTTCCTGTCTTAGAGAAGATGAGTCAATCTGTGGTGAGCAGGAATCCCTCCCTAGGGTCCTCTGTGAGAATCTGCAGGTTATCTTCAGCTCCCTCATTCCTCTCCTCCTCTTCTCCCTCTCTGAAGGCATGAGCATGCCCCTGAAGGAAATAAAGGAAAGATTGAAGAGTAACCTTGATTTGGTACTATATGCTTCTGCGTCTGGATGTTTCTAAATAATTGTAACAAATGGCACGTGTTAGGCTACAAAAGGCAAACGTTGTTATCAGGGGACAGTTTGAGGAGATTAGCCAAGCTGGACCCTCCTGACCTCGACCCAGTCTGCCCCCCCGCCACCAGTCTGCCCCCCATTCCTTATCGGGCTCGATAGCTAACCAGTTGTCTGACCTTGGCTAGCAGATACATGCAGCAAACAGATAAGGAAAGAAGAGGGAGAAGAAGGAGGGGAAGCGAGTGAGGGAGAGATGGGGAGATGTAGAGTGGCTTGAAAATGGACTTCCTGGATGTTGAAAACCCCCATTTACATTACAGAGAGGGGAGTCCACAGGGAGGTTTATGATCGATGAAAAAAATACCATAAGAGGGAGTGAAGGAGAGGCATCTGGGATGTCCTCATTTAACAAATTTGAATCCGGCTGAAAGAAAAGAGAGGTGGATTTAAGCCAGACTTTTAGAGTAGACTGCTGATAGGTTACATCATTCAAAACATAATAATATGACATAATATATTTTTATCACTGTGTCACGTTGGAGATTTAAAACGTCTTTGGGATCGGCGTCTCTTCCACGGGAAAAAACAAAAACAAATCCCAGTACATAGACATATCTGATATTAGCACAAAGCTTAAATTCCTGTTAATCTAACTGCACAATTTACAGTAGCTATTACTGTACAGTGAAATAAAACGATGCTATTGTTTTTTTTTCCTAGGCAAGTCAGTTAAGAACTAATTCTGATTTTCAATGACGGCCTAGGAACAGTGGGTTAACTGCCTGTTCAGGGGCAGAACGACAGATTTGTTTGTACCTTGTCAGCTCAGGGATATGAACTTGCAACCTTTCGGTTACTAGTCCAACACTCTAACCACTAGGATACCCTGCCGCCCCAAGAGAGTGTACCATTTTTTGCATTTCAAAGATGATGGTACAAAAAAATACACAATAACGGTTAGTATTTTCTGCGTATTATTTTTTACCAGATCTATTGTGTTATATTCTCCTACATTCCTTTCACATTTCCACAAACTTCAAAGTGTTTTCTATCAAATGGTATGAAGAATATGCATATCCTTGCTTCAGGGCCTGAGCTACGGGCAGTTAGATTTGTCATTTTAAAAAGGGTGGATCCTTAAGAAGTGGAGTGGGCTTTGGAAATGCAATATCCCTTCCCCATCAGTACAGTAGGTCACTGCAAAATAGCCCTAATAAACCAAAAATAAACAAATGTTTTGTTGTCTTATCCAGTGCATTAGCCCATGAAAATATATTTCATTGATCCCCATCGCTGTACCTTGGTTTTGCATTAGTGTGAACGGTGGAGTGAATTTGCTAAGTGTGTTTAGTCAATATCCCAGTAATTGTAAACACTTCTAATAAAGCACTGTTCCGAGCTGCTTGACAGAGCTCCGTACGCCCCTGGCAGAGAAAATAAAAAGGAACAGTGGTTTCTGAACGTGACACCCCGCTGTATCTGCCACTCTCCCTGGTGTCGGGCTGTGCCGTTAAGTGTGCGGGGGAGATGAAATGGCTGTTTAGGTGATTTACATGATCTTAAAGCACTGGAGGTGCTTTCCCTGGAATCTCAGATCTCATTGTAGGGGGGGGGGGGGGGGGGGGGGGGGGGGGGGGGGGGGGGGGGGGGGGGGGCTACGGAAGACCTTCCTCTCCCATGCACTTCTCTCAGTGGTGACATGGACACTAAAGGGTTCTGTTTGGACATTAGATTGTGAGTGGCAGGTCAGGAGAGGTTCTGATTGGACGTTACATGATGAGTGGCAGGTCAATAGGGCAGCTTCTTCCTGAGCAGATGTTAATGACCAAACAGTGTGCGTCTTCACGGCTGTCTAGATCATCAGGCCGATAAGTGAACCTAAGAGTCTTTATCACTCAAGGTGGCTGCTGAACTGGGAGAGAGAGAAGGACAGCTTATTATACACCTGTCTCTTACCATGGCAACAGATAAAGTCTACTAAGGGGAAGACTGCCCCTTGACTGACAGATGTCAGGACTACCCCAGTCTCTCAGGAGGCGTGTTTTTCTTTTGTGGTATGATTTTGTGATTTGTATTGTCATCTGGAAAAAGAACATCACCACACGAAGGAGTAAACACCAAACAAAACATTGTACATGAACATTTTGTGCGATGTGTGGCAGGAAGCTGAGTGATTAAGAGCATTGAGCGAATAACCGAAAGTTTGCTTGTTCCAATCCCTGAACTAACCAGGTGAAAAATATGTTGATGTGCCCTTAAGTAAGGAACATAACCCTAATTGCTCCTGTAAGTTGCGACGCTAAGAGTATCTGCTATATTTGTAAATGTACTACATTTAAATATGCATGCTAACCAATTCGAAATTGGCATCCAGTATTTACGTCCATATGTCCATCCATTGTGAAATGAGAACTGAGTATTTTATCCAAAAGGTAGAGCTAGTTTATATTGTCAAACAGTGTTCGTAACATCTCCATGTTACATCCCCACATCTCCATGTTTCATCCCCAAATCTCCATGTTTCATCACCACATCTCCATGTTTCATCACCACATCTCCATGTTTCATCACCACATCTCCATGTTTCATCACCACATCTCCATGTTTCATCACCACATCTCCGTTTTTCATCCCCACATCTCCGTGTTTCATCCCCACATCTCCATGTTACATCCCCACATCTCAATGTTACATCCCCAAATCTCCATGTTACATCCCCAAATCTCCATGTTTCATCCCCACATCTCCATGTTTCATCCCCACATCTCCATGTTTCATCCCCACATCTCCATGTTACATCCCCACATCTCCATGTTTCATCACCACATCTCCATGTTTCATCCCCACATCTCCATTTTACATCCCCACATCTCCGTGTTTCATCCCCACATCTCAGTGTTTCATCACCACATCTCCATGTTTCATCCCCACATCTCCATTTTACATCCCCACATCTCCGTGTTTCATCCCCACATCTCCGTGTTTCATCCCCACATCTCCATGTTACATCCCCACATCTCAATGTTACATCCCCAAATCTCCATGTTACATCCCCAAATCTCCATGTTTCATCCCCACATCTCCATGTTTCATCCCCACATCTCCATGTTTCATCCCCACATCTCCATGTTTCATCCCCACATCTCCATGTTTCATCCCCACATCTCCATGTTACATCCCCACATCTCCATGTTTCATCCCCAAATCTCCATGTTTCATCACCACATCTCCATGTTTCATCACCACATCTCCATGTTTCATCACCACATCTCCATGTTTCATCCCCACATCTCCATGTTACATCCCCACATCTCCGTGTTTCATCCCCACATCTCCGTGTTTCATCCCCACATCTCCATGTTACATCCCCACATCTCAATGTTACATCCCCAAATCTCCATGTTACATCCCCAAATCTCCATGTTTCATCCCCACATCTCCATGTTTCATCCCCACATCTCCATGTTTCATCCCCACATCTCCATGTTTCATCACCACATCTCCATGTTACATCCCCACATCTCCATGTTTCATCCCCACATCTCCATGTTTCATCCCCAAATCTCCATGTTTCATCACCACATCTCCATGTTTCATCCCCACATCTCCATGTTACATCCCCACATCTCCGTGTTTCATCCCCACATCTCCGTGTTTCATCCCCACATCTCCATGTTACATCCCCACATTTCAATGTTACATCCCCAAATCTCCATGTTACATCCCCAAATCTCCATGTTTCATCCCCACATCTCCATGTTTCATCCCCACATCTCCATGTTTCATCCCCACATCTCCATGTTTCATCACCACATCTCCATGTTTCATCACCACATCTCCATGTTACATCCCCACATCTCCATGTTTCATCCCCAAATCTCCATGTTTCATCCCCACATCTCCATGTTTCATCCCCAAATCTCCATGTTTCATCACCACATCTCCATGTTTCATCCCCAAATCTCCATGTTTCATCACCACATCTCCATGTTTCATCCCCAAATCTCCATGTTTCATCACCACATCTCCATGTTACATCCCCACATCTCAATGTTTCATCCCCAAATCTCCATGTTTCATCACCACATCTCCATGTTTCATCACCACATCTCCATGTTTCATCACCACATCTCCATGTTTCATCACCACATCTCCATGTTTCATCACCACATCTCCATGTTTCATCACCACATCTCCATGTTATATCCCCACATATCCATGTTTCATCCCCAAATCTCCATGTTTCATCCCCATATCTCCGTGTTTCATCCCCACATATCCATGTTACATCCCCACATTTCAATGTTACATCCCCAAATCTCCATGTTACATCCCCAAATCTCCATGTTTCATCCCCACATCTCCATGTTTCATCCCCACATCTCCATGTTTCATCACCACATCTCCATGTTTCATCACCACATCTCCATGTTACATCCCCACATCTCCATGTTTCATCCCCAAATCTCCATGTTTCATCCCCACATCTCCATGTTTCATCCCCAAATCTCCATGTTTCATCACCACATCTCCATGTTTCATCCCCAAATCTCCATGTTTCATCACCACATCTCCATGTTTCATCCCCAAATCTCCATGTTTCATCACCACATCTCCATGTTACATCCCCACATCTCCATGTTTCATCCCCAAATCTCCATGTTTCATCACCACATCTCCATGTTTCATCACCACATCTCCATGTTTCATCACCACATCTCCATGTTTCATCACCACATCTCCATGCTTCATCATCACATCTCCATGTTTCATCACCACATCTCCATGTTATATCCCCACATATCCATGTTTCATCCCCAAATCTCCATGTTTCATCCCCACATCTCCATGTTACATCCCCACATATCCATGTTTCATCCCCACATCTCCATGTTACATCCCCACATCTCCGTGTTTCATCCCCACATCTCCGTGTTTCATCCCCACATCTCAATGTTTCATCCCCACATCTCCATCTTTCATCCCCACATCTCCATGTTTAATCCCCACATCTATGTTTCATCCCCACATCTCCATGTTTCATCCCCACATCTCTATGTTTCATCCCCACATCTCTGTGTTTCATCCCCACATATCCATGTTTCATCCCCACATATCCATGTTTCATCCCCACATCTCTGTGTTTCATCCCCACATCTCCATCTTTCATCCCCACATCTCCATGTTTCATCCCCACATCTATGTTTCATCCCCACATCTTTGTTTCATCCCCACATCCCCATGTTTCATCCCCACATCTATGTTTCATCCCCACATCTCCATGTTTCATCCCCACATCTCTATGTTTCATCCCCACATCTCTATGTTTCATCCCCACATCTCCATGTTTCATCCCCACATAACCATGTTTCATCCCCACATATCCATGTTTCATCCCCACATCTCTGTGTTTCATCCCCACATCTCCATGTTTCATCCCCACATCTCCATTTTTCATCCCCACATCTCCATGTTTCATCCCCACATCTCCATGTTTCGTCCCCACATCTCCATGTTTCATCCCCACATCTCTGTGTTTCATCCCCACATCTCTGTGTTTCATCCCCACATCTCCATGTTTCATCCCCACATCTCCATGTGTCATCCCCACATCTCCATGTTTCATCCACACATCTCCATGTTTCATCCACAATGTTTCATCCCCACATCTCCATGTTTCATCCCCACATCTCCATGTTTCATCCCCACATCTCCATGTTGCATCCCCATGTTTCATCCCCACATCTCCATGTTGCATCCCCATGTTTCATCCCAACATCTCTGTGTTTCATCCCCCATCTCTGTGTTTCATCCCCACATCTCTGTGTTTCATCCCAACATCTCTGTGTTTCATCCCCACATCTCTGTGTTTCATCCCCACATCTCCATGTTTCATCCCCACATCTCTGTGTTTCACCCCCACATCTCCATGTTGAGTGCCCCACGGCTATTCCAGTCCAACTGTTCCATGTCATCCAATCACAATAGCTTGGCTGTTATTGGTTGTTCCGCACTAGACTTCCTGGCCTTTCAGAAGGAGCCCATTTGGCCCGTCGTGGTTGACTGGCTCACATCCTTTCAAACACCAGTTCCATGATGCACAGAAAAGCACGTAACCCCAGAAATGTCAAATATGTCAAACACACTGGCAGGACTTTGGCACGACTGTTCCTGTTGTGACTTCGTGGGTAGAGGTTGACTCAATGATGTGAGTATATATTATGTCTCTGACCGATATCTGTGATTGGTATTCTAGTAATAATCCAGTTGTTGAAAAAACCACGTTGTTTCTGGGTTAATAACATCTCACTAATCTGTGTACGGAGAGGTTTTGTGGTGTTATGTTCCCTATCTGTGGTGAATGCACACAAACACACACTGAGACAAACTGTCCTCTGGTCATGGCCAGATTAACAACTGTCTGTTAGGTCATTCCTTCCCCTTCGGTCTGGCAGGAGGTGTACGTATGGCACCTTCTGTGCCCAGTCGTCATGGCGATTTATCTAAGTTAAATGTAATGCCGTGCTGAGGAACCCAGTGACTGATCATGTCTGAAGACCTTTGAAAACTGTTTTTGTGTTACACAGGAAAGGGGCATTCAGTGTTGATTCGTAACCTCTTATTGAGGAATGTAATTGTTTTTCTTGAATATTTGTGTTGTGCTGCATTTTTTTTAAACCTTGTGTTATATCATATTTCATTCGTGATTTTGTCTGATGAAATGTTATATACACAGGGCTCCCTTGTGAAAGCGACCCTGGAATCAATGGTGAGATAAAGGGAAAGGCAAAGGCCAGGGGAAAGGGATAAACCTAGTCAGTTGTACAACTGAATGCATTCAACTGAAATCTGTCTTCCGCATTTAACCCAAGGTAAAATAAATGTCCTACTCAGAAAAATGTAAACTGTGAAACTGAAAAAATATATATTTTTTGATAAATCTATACTAAATACAGTGACTTCCGAAAGTGTTCAGACCCCTTGACTTTTTCCACATTTTGTTATGTTACAGCCGTATTCGAAAATGGATTAAATCAAATAAAAAAATTCAATACCCCTTTATTTACGTACAATACCAGTCAAAAGTTTGGACACACTTACTCACTCAAGGGTTTTTCTTAATGTTTTACTATTTTATACATGGTTTTCAAGACATCAAAACTATGAAATAAAACATATGGAATCATGTAGTAACCAGAAAATTCTTAAACAAATCTAAATATATTTTATATTTGAGATTCTTCAAAGTAGCCACGCTTTGCCTTGATGACAGCATTGCATACTCTTGGTATTCTCTCAACCAGCTTCATGAGGTAGTCACCTGGAATGCTTTTCAATTAATAGGTGTGCCTTGTTAAATGTTATTTTGAGGAATTTCTTTCCTTCTTAATGCGTTTGAGCCAATCAGTTGTGACAAGGAAGGGGTGGCATACAGAAGATAGCCCCATTTGGTAAAAGACCAAGTCCATATTATGGCAAGAACAGCTCAAATAAGCAAAGAGAAATGACAGTCCATCATTACTTTAAGACATGAAAGTCAGTCAATGCAGAAACTGGTTCTCATGAGGACAGCCACAGGAAAGGAAGAACCAGAGTTACTTCTGCTGGAGAGGATAAGTTCATTAGAGTTACCAGCCTCAGAAATTGCAGCCCAAGTAAATGCTTCACAGAGTTCAAATAGAAGACACATCTCAACATCAACTGTTCAGAGGAGACTGAGTGAATCAGGCCTTCATTGTCAAGTTGCTGCAAAGAAACAACTACTAAAGGACACCAATAATAATAAAAGACTTGCTTATGCCAAGAAACACGAGCAATGGACATTAGACCGGTGGAAATCTGTCCTTTGGTCTGATGAATCCAAATTTGAGATTTTTTGTTCCTACCGCTGTGTCTTCGTGAGACGCAGAGTAGGTGAACAGATGATCTCCGCATATGTGGTTCCCACTGTGAAGCATGGAGGAGGAGGTGTGATGGTTTGGGGGTGCGTTGCTGGTGACACTGTCTGTGATTTATTTAGAATTCAAGGCACACTTAAAATCTCTTAACCATCCGCCCCTTTTTTTCAATTTTTGCTTAAAATGACATACCCAAATCTAACTGCCTGTAGCTCAGGCCCTGAAGCAAGGATATGCTAATTATTGGTACCATTGGAAAGGAAAAACGTTGAAGTTTGTGGAAATGTGAAAGGAATGTCGGAGAATATAACACAATAGATCTAGTAAAGATAATACCAAGAAAAAACCAACCGTTCATTCATGTTTTCATGTACCATCATCTTTGAAATGCAAGAGAAAGGCCATAATGTATTATTCCAGCCCAGGTGCAATTTTGATTTTGGCAGCAGTGTATGCGCAACATTTTAGATCCAATGAACCATTGTATTAATGTTCAAAATTGAGTATCAACATCCCCAAATGTCTCATATTTGTTTATCAAATCAAATCACATTTTATTGGTCACATACACATGGTTAGCAGATGTTAATGCGAGTGTAGTGAAATGCTAGTGCTTCTAGTTCCGACCATGCAACAATATCTAACAAGTAATCTAACAATTTCACAACAACTACCTTTTACACACAAGTGTAAAGGAATGAATAAGAATATGTACATATAAATATATGGATGAGCGATGGACGAACGGCATAGGCAAGATGCAGTAGATGGTATAGAGTACAGTATATATAATATAGCCTTAAGATAGAAGCTGTTTTTCAGTCTCTCGGTCCCAGCTTTGGTGCACGTGTACTGGCCACACCTTCTGGATGATAGCAGGGTGAACAGGCAGTGGCTCGGGTGGTTGTTGTCCTTGATGATCTGTTTGGCCTTCCTGTGACATCGGGTGGTGTAGGTGTCCTGGAGGGCAGGTAGTTTGCCCCTGGTGATGCATTGTGCAGACCTCACTACGCTCTGTAGAGTCGTATGGTTGTGGGCAGGGAAGTTGCCATACTAGGCGGTGATAAAGCCCGACAGGATGCTCTCAATTTTGCATCTGTAAAAGTTTGTGAGTGTTTCTGGTGACAAGCCAAATTTCTTCAGCCTCCTGAGGTTGAAGAGGCGCTGTTGCGCCTTCTTCACCACGCTGTCTGTGTGGGTGGACCATTTCAGTTTGTCCGTGATGTGTATGCTGAGGAACTTAAAACTGTCCACCTTCTCCACTACTGTCCCGTCGATGTGGATAGGGGGGTTGCTCCCTCTGCTGTTTCCTGAAGTCCACGATCATCTCCTTTGTTTTGTTGATGTTGAGTGTGAGGTTATTTTCCTGACACCACACTCCGAGGGCCCTCAACTCCTCCCTGTAGGCCGTCTCATCATTGTTGGTAATCAAGCCTACCACAGTAGTGTCATCTGCAAACTTGATGATTGAGTTGGAGGCGTGCATGGCCACGCAGTCATGGGTGAACAGGGAGTACAGGAGAGGGCCCCTTGTGGGGCCCCAGATTTGAGGATCAGTGGGGTGGAGATGTTGTTTCCTACCCTCACCACCTGGGGGCATCCCGTCTGATAGTCCATGACCTAGTTGTGCAGTGTAATTGCGATTGCGTCGTCTGTGGACCTGTTGGGGCGGTAAGCAAATTGGAGTGGGTCTAGGGTGTCAGGCAGGGTGGAGGTGATTTGATCCTTAACTAGTCTCTCAAAGCACTTCATGATGACGGAAGTGAGTGCTACGGGGCGATAGTCGTTTAGCTCAGTTACCTTAGCTTTCTTGGGAACAGGAACAATGGATGCCCTCTTGAAGCATGTGGGAACAGCAGACTGGGCATGCTCTGAGGACGCAACTAGGGATAACATCTGGGCCAGCATCCTTGTCAGATTTAACCTGTAGTTACCCAATAGGGAGTCATTGTCATCATCTGACACTAATTAGCATAACGCAACGGACATAAATCTTCCTAGAAAATCTTCCTATTCATGAAAATCACAAGTGAAATATATTGGAACACAGCTTAGCCTTTTGTTAATCACCCTGTCATCTCAGATTTTCAAAATATGCTTTACAGCCAACACTAGACAAGCATTTGTGTAAGTTTATCATAGCCTAGCATAGCATTACGCCTTGCTAGCAGCAGGCAACCTTGTCACAGAAATCAGAAAAGCAATCAAATTAAATAGTTTACCTTTGATGAACTTCGGATGTTTTCAGTCACGTGAATCCCAGGTAGACAGCCAAAGTTAATTTTTTCCCAAAATATTATTTTTGTAGGTGAAATAGCTCCGTTTGTTCTTCACGTTTGGCGAGAAATCGCCCGGAAATTGCGGTCACCACAATGCCGAACAATATTCAAAATTAGCTCCATAATATCGACAGAAACATGGCAAACGTTGTTTAGAATCCAACCTCAATGTGTTTTTCTAATATCTATTCGATAATATATCCGTCGGGGCAATTCGTTTTTCACTAGGACCGATTGGAGTAATGGCTACCTCTGTATTTTACGCGAGAATCTCTCTCGGAGCCACAATGTGATCACTTACGCAATGTGGCCGCCTACAGCTATTCTTCAACAGAAATGCGTAAAACTACTTCACAATGCTGTAGACACCCTGGGGAATACGTAGAAAGCATAAGCTCGTTGATGGTACATTCACAGCTAAATAGGGAGTCATTGGAACGCAACGCTTTCAAAACCTGGGGCACATCCGGATTGGATTTTTCTCAGGCTTTTGCCTGCAACATCAGTTCTGTTATACTCACAGACAATATCTTTACAGTTTTGGAAACGTTAGAGTGTTTTCTATCCAAAGCCGTCAATTAGATGCATATTATAGTATCTTTTCCTTACAAAATATCCCGTTTAAAACGGGAATGTTTTTTTTTATGAAAATACTGCCCCCCTAACACCAAGAGGTTTAACTAGTTTAAATGTTTTACTCATGTTGGCTGCGGTGAAGGAGAGCCCGCAGGTTTTGGTAGCGGGCCGTGTCGGTGGCACTGTATTGTCCTCAAAGCGAGGAAAGAAGTTGTTTAGTTTGTCTGGGAGCAAGACATCCTGGTCCGTGAAGGGGGCTGTTTTTCTTTTTGTAGTCCGTGATTGACTGTAGACCCTGTCACTTACCTCTTGTGTCTGAGCCATTGAATTGCGCCTCTACTTTGTCTCTATACTGACGCTTGTTTGATTGCCTTGTGGAGGGAATAGCTATGCTGTTTGTATTCGGTCATATTATTAATAACTTTTCATGTTCAAAATCGTGTACTCTCCTGAAACAATAGCATGGTATTCTTTCACTGTAATAGCTACTGTAAACTGCACAGCACAGTTAGATTAACACGAATGTAAGCTTTTTGCCAATATCAGATATGTCTGTCCTGGGAAACATTCTTGTTTCTTACAATCTAATTCTAATCGCATTAGCCTACGTTATCTCAACTGTCCCGTGGAAGGGACACTGATCCCGAAGAAGTTTTAACCAGCATGGTTACCACAACATTCGGCAGCGACGTGCCGTCCCATCTGGTTTGCGCTTAGTGGGACTATCATTTGTTTTTCAACAGAAAAATAACCCAACACAACTCCAGTCTCAGTAAGGGTTATTTGACCAAGGAGAGTTATGGAGTGCTGCAATAGATGACCTGGCCTCCACAATCACCCGACCTCAACCCAATTGAGATGGTTTGGGATGAGTTGGACCGCAGAGTGAAAGAAAAGCAGCCAACAAGTGCTCAGCATATGTGGGAACTCTTTCAAATGGGATGGAAAAGCATTCCAGGTGAAGCTGGTTGAGGGAATGCCAAGAGTTTGCAAAGATGTCATCAATGCAAACGGTGGGTACTTTGAAGAATCTCAAATATAAAATATATTTTGATTTGTTTAACACCTTTTTGCTTAATACATGATTCCATATATGTTATTTCATAGTTGTGATGTCTTCACTACTATTCTACAATGTAGAAAATTGTAAAATTAAAGAAAAACTCTGGAATGAGTAGAGGTGTCCAAACTTTGGACTAGTACTGTAAGTATTCAGACCCTTTGCTATGAGACTCGAAATTGAGCTCAGGTGCATCCTGTTTCCATTTAACATCCTTGATTGAAGTCCACCTGTAGAAAATTATAGTGATTGGCCATGACTTGGAAAGGCACATACCTGTCTATATAAGGTCCCACAGATGACAGTGCATGTCAGAGCAAAAACCGAACCATGAGGTGTAAGTAATTGTCTGTAGAGCTTTGACGCAGGATTGTGTCGAGGCACAGATCTGGGCAAGTGTAAAAGCATTGAAGGTCCCCAAGAACACAGTGGCAAGTTTGGAACCACCTAGACTCTTCCTAGAGCTGGTCACCTGGCCAAACTGAACGATCAGGGGAGAAGGGCCTTGGCCAGGGAGGTGACCAAGAACCCAATGGTAATTCTGACAGAGATCTAGTGTTCCTCTGTGGAGATGGGAGAACCTTCCAGAAGGACAACCATCTATGCAGCACTCCACCAATCAGGTCTTTATGGTAGAGTGACCAGACGGATGCCACTCCTCATTAAAAGGCACATGACAGCCTGCTTGAAGTTTGCCAAAAGGCACATAAAGACTCTCAGACCTTGAGAAACAAGATTCTCTGGTCTGATGAAACCAAGATTTAACTCTGTGGCCTGAATGCCAAGCGTCACATCTGGAGTAAACCAGACACCATCACTATGGTGAGGCATGGTGGTAGCAGTACCATGTTGTGGGGATGTTTTTCAGTGACAGGGACTGGGAGACTAGTCAGGATCGAGGCAAAGATGAACCGAGCAAAGTACAGAGAGGTCCTTGATGAAAACCTGCTCTACACCACTCAGGTCCTCAGACGAGGGCAAAGTTTCGCCTTCCAACAGGATATCGAATCTAAGCACACAGCCAAGACAACACAGGAGTGACGTTAGGACAAGTCTCTGAATGTCCTTGAGTGGCCCAGTCAGAGCCCGAATTTGAACCCGATCGAACATCTCTGGGGAGACCTGAAAATAGCTTTAAATCAACGGTCCCCATCCAACCTGACAGAGCTTGACAGGATCTTCAGGTAAGAATGGGAGAAACTCCCAAATACAGGTGTGCCAAGCTTGTAGCGTCATACCTAAGAAGACTCAAGGCTGTAATCACTGTCAAAGGCGCTTTAATAAAATACTGAGTAAAGTGTCTGAATACTTATTGTATGTAATTGTGATATTTCAGTAAAATATATATATATATATAAATTAGCAAAACATTCTAGAAACTCGCTTTTTGGTTGTCATTATGGGGTATTGTGTGCAGATTGATAATTCATGTTTTACTTAATCCATTTTAGAATAAGTCTGTAACCAAAGAAAGTGTGCAAAAAGTCAAGGGGTCTAAATACCGAAGACACTGTATATTCACATGTCACCATATTAATGAATTGATTAAAAAACACTTCTGTAGCCTCAACAGAACCCTCTAGGGTAGCACCATGGTGTAGCCAGAGGACAGCTCTTTCTGTGTTCCTCTCGTTACATTGGCTTCAAAACAAAACCTAGGAGACTCCCAACTTTTAGAAACACAGTAATTATGGTGACTTTCAGAGGACATCTTCCATCCTATCAAAGCCCTTGTAGTATGAACTGACATGCTTTCCATCCAATCAAAGCTCTTGTAGTATGAACTGACATGCTTTCCATCCAATCAAAGCTCTTGTAGTATGAACTGACATGCCTTCCATCCTATCAAAGCTCTTGTAGTATGAACTGACATGCTTTCCATCCAATCAAAGGATCAGAGAATGAATCTAGCACTACAGGGCACGAATTGTGGTGAGTAGTTGACAGAAAGAGAGATAAAGACAATAGTTGAACAGTTTTGAAGAAAGTATTTATGTTGGGGAAGTGAGGAGGTGTGTGTTCATGTTGGGGAATGTGTTGGGGAAGTGAGGAGGTGTGTGTTCATGTTGGGGAAGTGAGGAGGTGTGTGTTCATGTTGGGGAAGTGAGGAGGTGTGTGTGTGTTCATGTTGGGGAAGTGAGGAGGTGTGTGTGTTCATGTTGGGGATGTAGTGAAGGGATGCAAATGAAGAGGTCTTTTCACAGCAGTTTTGCAAAATGCTATAATATACAAAGTTTAATATGTCCTTTTACACTGACAAATACCTCGATCATCTAGATAACCTAAATCATCTTCCCTTTTCTGCTTCACGCCTTTTCACACTTCTATCTTCCTTCAATGCGGAGAGGAGTTCATCCTCAACCAGTCAGTGGGCGTCGTGTCTCTCCACTGTTAGTAATTTAGGCTGCACGTTTTCTCCTGGACTCTTATAAGAACCCATATCTCTAATGGTTATTCTCAATGCCTGTGACATCACGACTGCCAAGGTGGAGAGAGAACTCAAGGGGACTCCTTTCATAATTGCAAATATTAAATCGACGTTATTGACTGAATGTGTTATACAGTGATTCTCGGCCACTTGAACCGTGGCTGTGAATGGAGATCTGGTGGTTTATTTACCTTAACGACAGGCCACATGAATCAAGCGTGATTTACAAGCCGAGCGGTGGGATGAACAGCTTTACTGCTCATTGATGTTTTATTAGGTACAAACGGCAGGGCCAATCTGAATATCTCCTATATAAAGCTGTCAGGGGTTGAGGACTGGGTTGTTGGTAAAACTCCCAGGTGCGTCTCGTCTTCTATTTCCCTCTGATTGGACTGCTGACATTTCTGACATTCCCCCCCCCCCCCTCTGCCCAATAACGTGAGCCATATTGGCCGCACGTCCACGTTTCAATGTGTGTGTGTGTGTGTGAGTGATATGCCTGCATCTAGCTAATATAGGGTGTATTCATTACTTTAAACGTTTGCAAAACGCTCTGTTTTATAACTGAAACTAAGTTTCCATTAGACAAATTCAGGTAGTTCCCTCCATGTTTCATTCCCTTTGCTTCCATTTAAGAAACGTTTTACAACAGATTTTGGATCATGTGTATGCATCTCTCTCTCTCTCTGTCTCTCTCTCTTTCACTCTCATATACACTGCTCCAAAAAATAAAGGGAACACTAAAATAACACATCCTAGATCTGAATGAATGAAATATTCTTATTAAATACTTTTTTTTTTAATAGTTGAATGTGCTGACAACAAAATCACACAAAAATGATCAATGGAAATAAAATGTATCAACCCATGGAGATCTGGATTTGGACTCACACTCAAAATGAAAGTGGAAAACCACACTACAGGCTGATCCAACTTTGATGTAATGCCCTTAAAACAAGTCCGCCACCTCACTACAACCCACTTGTGTGGGTTGTAGACTCCGTCTCATGCTACCACTAGTGTGAAAGCACCGCCAGCATTCAAAAGTGACCAAAACATCAGCCAGGAAGCATAGGAACTGAGAAGTGGTCTGTGGTTATCACCTGCAGAACCACTCCTTTATTGGGGGTGTCTTGCTAATTGCCTATAATTTCCATCTGTTGTCTATTCCATTTGCACAACAGTATGTGACATTTATTGTCAATCAGTGTTGCTTCCTAAGTGGACAGTTTGACTTCACAGAAGTGTGATTGACTTGGAGTTACATTGTGTTGTTTTGTTTTGAGCATATATATATAGAGAGAGACATGCATACACATAAACCTATATATGTTGCAAAATGTTTTTTCTATATAGACTGAACTCTTCTATATAAAAAAAAGAAATGTCCTCGCGCTGCCAGCTGCATTTATTTTCAGCAAACTTAACATGTGTAAATATTTGTATGACCATAACACGATTCAACAACTGTGACATAAACTGAACAAGATCCACAGACATGTAACTAACAGAAATGGAATAATGTGTCCCTGAACAAAGGGAGGGTCAAAATCAAAAGTAACAGTCAGTATCTGGTGTGGCCACCAGCTGCATTAAGTACTGCTGTGCAACTCCTCCTCATGGACTGCACCAGATTTGCATCAGTTCTTGCTGTGAGATGTTACCCCACTCTTCCACCAAGGCACCTGCAAGTTCTGGGACATTTCTCGGGGAATGGCACTTGTCCTCACCCTCTGATCCAACAGGTCCCAGATGTGCTCAACGGGATTGAGATCCGGTCTCTTCGCTGGCCATTGCAGAACACTGACAGTCCTGTCTTGCAGGAAATCACGCACAGAACGAGCGGTATGGCTGGTGGCATTGTCATGCTGGAGGGTCATGTCAGGATGAGCTTGCAGGAAGGGTACCACATGAGGGAGGAGGATGTCTTCCCTGTAACGCACAGCGTTGAGATTGCCTGCAATGACAACAAGTTAGCTGTGACACATCGCCCCGGACCATGACAGACCCTCAATCTCCAAATCGATCCCGCTCCAGAGTACAGGCCTCGGTGTATCTTTCGACGATAAATGCGAATCTGACCATCACCCCCAGTGAGACAAAACCAGTGAAGAGCACTTTTTGCCAATCCTGTCTGGTCCAGTGCCCATGGGTGACGTTGTTTCCGGTGATGTCTGGTGAGGACCTGCCTTACAACAGACCTACAAGCTCTCAGTCCAGCCTCTCTCAGCCTATTGTGGACAGTCTGAGCACTGATGGAGGGATTGTGTGTTCCTGGTGTAACTCGGGCAGTTGTTGTTGCCATCCTGTACCTGTTCCCCAGGTGTGATGTTCGGATGTACCGATCTTGTGCAGGTGTTGTTACACGTGGTCTGCCACTGCGATGACGATCAGCTGTTCTTCCTATCTCCCTCTAGGCGTCTCTTAGGCGTCTCACAGTACGGACATTGCAATTTATTGCCCTGGCCACATCTGCAGTCCTCATGCCTCTTTGCAGTATGCCTAAGGTACATTCACGCAGATGAGCAGGGACCCTGGGCATCTTTCTTTGGTGTTATTCAGTGTCAGTAGAATGGCCTCTTTAGTGTCCTAAGTTTTCATAACTGTGACCTTAATTGCCTACCGTCTGTAAGCTGTTAGTGTCTTAACGACCGTTCCACAGGTGCATGATCATTAATTGTTTATGGTTCATTGAACAAGCATGGGAAACAGTGTTTAAACCCTTTACAATGAAGATCTGTGAAGTTATTTGGATTTTTACGAATGATCTTTTAAGGATAGGGTTCTGAAAAAGAGTTTATATATATACTGTATACACTACCGTTCAAAAGTTTGGGGTCACTTAGAAAGGTCCTTGTTGTTGAAAGAAAATCAATTTTCTTGTCCATTAAAATAACATCAATGTGATCTGAAATACAGTGTAGACATTGTTAGTGTTGTAAATGACTAGATTTTTCCAGCTACAATAGTCATTTACAACATTAACCATGTCTACACTGTATTTGTGATCAATTTGATGTTATTTTAATGGACGAGAGAGAGAGAGAGAGAGAGAGAGAGAGAGACACTGTTGCCCTAGAGCACACAAAAAACTATACATACCTTGGCCTAAACATCAGCACCACAGGTAACAAGGCAAGAAGGGCATTCTATGCCATCAAAAGAAACATAAATTTCAACATACCAATTAGGATCTGGCTAAAAATACTTGAATCAGTCATAGAGCCCATTGCCCTTTATGGTTGTGAGGTCTGGGGTCCGCTCACCAACCAAGACTTCACAAAATGGGACAAACACCAAATTGAGACTCTGCACGCAGAATTCTGCAAAAATATCCTCCGTGTACAACGTAGAACACCAAATAATGCATGCAGAGCAGAATTAGGCCGATACCCACTAATTATCAAAATCCAGAAAAGAGCTGTTAAATTCTACAACCACCTAAAAGGAAGCGATTCACAAACCTTCCATAACAAAGCCATCACCTACAGAGAGATGAACCTGGAGAAGAGTCCCCTAAGCAAGCTGGTCCTGGGGCTCTGTTCACAAACACAAACACACACTACAGAGCCCCAGGACAGCAGCACAATTAGACCCAACCAAATCATGAGAAAACAAAAGGATAACTACTTAACACATTGGAAAGAATTAACAAAAAAACAGAGCAAACTAGAATGCTATTTGGCCCTACACAGAGAGTACACAGCGGCAGAATACCTGACCACTGTGACTGACCCAAAATTAAGGAAAGCCTTGACTATGTACAGACTCAGTGAGCATAGCCTTGCTATTGAGAAAGGCCGCCGTAGGCAGACTTGGCTCTCAAGAGAAGACAGGCTATGTGCTCACTGCCCACAAAATGAGGTGGAAACTGAGCTGCACTTCCTAACCTTCTGCCCAATGTATGACCATATTAGAGAGACATATTTCCCTCAGATTACACAGATCCACAAAGAATTCGAAAACAAATCCAATTTTGAAAAACTCCCATATCTACTGGGTGATATTCCACAGTGTGCCATCACAGCAGCAAGATTTGTGACCTGTTGCCACGAGAAAAGGGCAACCAGTGAAGAACAAACACCATTGTAAATACAACCCATATTTATGCTTATTTATTTTATCTTGTGTCCTTTAGCCATTTGTACATTGTTAGAACACTGTATATATATATAATATGACATTTGTAATGTCTTTACTGTTTTGAAACTTCTGTATGTGTAATGTTTACTGTTCATTTTTGTTGTTTTGCACTTTATATATTCACTTTGTATGTTGTCTACCTCACTTACTTTGGCAATGTTAACACATGTTTCCCATGCCAATAAAGCCCTTGAATTGAATTGAATTGAATTGAGAGAGAGAATGTTCATCCATTCTCTCTGTTTGTCTGTCTGTATATGGAAGTGTCATTACCATGAAGTATTAATCTATTCGACAATAAGAAAGAACAGTTACAGATGCCTCAGAGGTCCATAGAGCCCGGTGATAGAATTATAAAGACAAAACTATTATTGACACAGAGCTTCTCTCATGCGTCTCATCTCCAATTCTTCTGTTTCCCACCACAGTCAAACCATTTGACTGGAAGCTATGTTTCTGATTAAGTAGGTCATTCCTGAAGGGGAGACGTGTGTGTGTGTGTGTCTTTGTATGTGCACATGTATGCATGTGTGCCTTCGTATGTGTGTTTGCACCTGTGTGCAATCGTGTGAATGCGTGCACGGGCATGTGCGCATGCTGACGTTCCACTCCGATGCATGCATTAGCAGATTGCCTATTGATTGAGGGGAGATGTTTATACACCTCTGACTGATGGTAGCAATCTAGGAGTTAAATAAATGAATATGTGCCTTGTCCTGCTAAGAGACAGCCTTAGTTGAACCGTGATTTGCAATCTCATCAGCATTTGCAAATGTCAAGTTTAGTACAGCCACTTTCCCTGTTGCCAGCATCCCAACAAACAGATCTAGATTATGAGTACTGGGAGTGTGTATTTTGAACACGACAAAGGCGTCAGACGTGCCAGACGTGTACGATGTAAAAACATAAATAAAAGGAATGTATTGTTACACATACACGGTATGTATATTAGGCTAAACAATACATTTATATTACACTATACCTTTATATAATATGTTTGTTTAGATAGCACGGCTATGTACTTTACTATGTTGCGGTCTCTCTGAAGAAGGATCGAGTAAGGAGCCAGACTTAGACACTGTTGCAAACACATCCATCAATCTAGCCCCAGGATATAGAATGGTGACATAGGCAACACAACCTCCAAATGAAATGCAGACATTTGCTAACACTACAGGCAACTGATATTAATGGAGTGTACTGCCCTTTTAATTATGGAGTGTGTTGCCCTTTAAATTATGGAGTGTGGTGCCCTTTAAATTATGGAGTGTACTGCCCTTTTAATTATGGAGTGTACTGCCCTTTTAATTATGGAGTGTGGTGCCTTTTAAATTATGGACTGTGGTGCCTTTTAAATTATGGAGTGTACTGCCCTTTTAATTATGGAGTGATTTACCCTTTTAATTTTGGAGTGTGGTGATGTTTGTAGATTATGGAGTGATTTGCCCTTTTAATTATGGAGTGTGGTGCGCTTTAAATTATGGAGTGTGGTGCCCTTTAAATTATAGAGTGTGGTGCTGTTTGTAGATTATGGAGTGTGTTGCCCTTTTAATTATGGAGTGTGGTGCCCTTTAAATTATAGAGTGTGGTGCTGTTTGTAGATTATGGAGTGTGTTGCCCTTTTAATTATGGAGTGTGGTGCGCTTTAAATTATAGAGTGTGGTGCTGTTTGTAGATTATGGAGTGTGTTGCCCTTTTAATTATGGAGTGTGGTGCGCTTTAAATTTTGGAGTGTGGTGCCCTTTAAATTATGGAGTGTGTTTCCCTTTTAATTATGGAGTGTGGTGCTGTTTGTAGATTATGGAGTGTGGTGCCCTTTAAATTCCCTCAGAGTTTAGGACCTGGAGCCTACAGCTAGCTTGCCCCTGTCTGTTCTGACGTGCCTGCCAGTAACAGGGAACTAGACTTCAGAGGGTTTGACTGACTCATAAAGACTAGTCCTTCAATATCGGGATGATCCACCGCGGGGTTGTGAAGGGCGTACGAGAATAAAAACGACAATCTGAAATGAAAGGATCTATGGAAGACTTTGTAGTTTCAATTGATTTCACTCAATATACAATGATTCTCTCTTTTCATCTATAAGAAAAATCTATACTAATGAGCACAGTTTGTATCTGGGAAACTAGTCATTGTACTATTGACTACGTGTGTATTTGTCACACGCTTCGTAGACTAACAGTAAAATGCAATAGAAGAGATAATAAACTAGAGGCAGCGTATATGATGAGTCAAAGGAGTTAGTGCAAAAAGGGTCAATGCAGAGGTTAACTATTTATATAACTAACTATCTAGCAGTGTGAAGCTGCATCGTCTGCAGTGTTTATTTGCAAATCAATTGCACTCCTACTCGCGCCATCGGTAGTGAAGTTACCTGTGATCTGTCTCTTTGAAACCGATCATCTTGCTTTGAACAGTGCGATAACCGCAAAGCTAATGCACAACAACACATTGCCCACACACACACACACACACACACACACACACACACACACACACACACACACACACACACACACACACACACACACACACACACACACACACACACACACACACACTACCACTCTGCTCTCTCTATCCAGCTTTCTCTTGATCTCTCTCTCTCTCTCTTGCTCCATCTCTCTCTCTCGTTCTCGCTCCATCTCTCCCTCGCTCCATCTCTCCCTCGCTCCATCTCTCTCTCTCTCTCTCTCTCTCTCTCCGTCTCTCTCTCTCTAGCTCATCTCTCTCTCTCCGTCTCTCTCTCTCTCTACATCTCTGTCTCTCTCTCTCTCTAGCTCCATCTCTCTCTCTCTCTCTAGCTCCATCTCTCTCTCTCTCTCTAGCTCCATCTCTCTCTCTCTCTCTCTTGCTCCATCTCTCTCTCTCTTTCTCGCTCCATCTCTCCCTCGCTCCATCTCTCCCTCACTCCATCTCTCTCTCTCTCTCCGTCTCTCTCTCTCTCTCTCTAGCTCCATCTCTCTCTCTCCGTCTCTCTCTCTCCATCTCCGTCTCTCTCTCTCTCCATCTCCGACTCTCTCTCTCTCTAGCTCCATCTCTCTCTCTCTCTCTCTCTCTCTAGCTCCATCTCTCTCTCTCCCTCTCTCTCTCTCTCTCTGTGCAGTGACAGGACCTAATCTTCCCTGAGCTGCTGATAATCAGTGTGTGTTTGGTCTGGTCCTCTCAGTATTCTCCTCTGATCATACAGACTCTCTCTCTGTGTGTGTGTGTGTGTGTGTGCGCCTGTTCGGATTATTGATAGTGACAGATATTACATTGTTCTTATAGAGATCTACACAATGTACAATGTCGATCTGAGTGCTGATGTACCTATTTTTCAGTAAAGTCAAGTCTACTTCTGGATTCGCATGAGTGAAAATGCAACTCCTCCCCAGACGGAGTGGGCTTCCATAACGTTGTGATAGAATATTGAGAGGTTAACGTTGTGATAGAATATTGAAACGTGTCATATGCAGTGTGATTGGTGGTTCGTTCTAATAAATGTCCAATTAGGAGGAGATCCAACATTCAGCTCAGACACCCAACAAGACATGCCATCAGAGGTTTCTTCACAGTCCCAAAGCCCAAAACTAATTAAAAGCAACTCACAGTATTATGCAGAGCCACGATCACATAGAACTCCCCTGGGGGCAACAGGTAGCCTAATGGTTAGATCGTTGACTAGTAACCAAAAGGTTGCAAAATCGAATCCCAGAGCTGACAAGGTAAAAATCTGTCGTTATGCCCCTGAACAAGGCAGTTAACCCAATGTTTTTATTTATTTATTTTATTTCACCTTTACTTAACCAGGTAGGCAAGTTGAGAACACCTTTATTTAACCAGGTAGGCAAGTTGAGAACACCTTTATTTAACCAGGTAGGCAAGTTGAGAACACCTTTATTTAACCAGGTAGGCAAGTTGAGAACAAGTTCTCATTTACAACTGCGACCTGGCCAAGATAAGCAAAACAGTGTGACACAGACAACAACACAGAGTTACACATGGAGTAAAACAAACATGCAGTCAATAATACAGTAGAAAAATAAGTCTATATACAATGTGAGCAAATGAGGTGAGATAAGGGAGGTAAAGGCAAAAAAAGGCCATGGTGGCGAAGTAAATACAATATAGCAAGTAAAACACTGGAATGGTAGATTTGCAGTGGAAGAATGTGCAAAGTGGAGATAGAAATAATGGGGTGCAAAGGAGCAAAACAAATAAATAAATAAATACAGTAGGGGGGGAGGTAGTTGTTTGGGCTAAATTATAGATGGGCTATGTACAGGTGCAGTAATCTGTGAGCTGCTCTGACAGCTGGTGCTTAAAGCTAGTGAGGGAGATAAGTGTTTCCAGTTTGAGATTTTTGTAGTTTGTTCCAGTCATTGGCAGCAGAGAACTTTAAGGAGAGGCGGCCAAAGGAAGAATTGGTTTTGGGGGTGACCAGAGACACATACCTGCTGGAGCGTGTGCTACAGGCGGGTGCTGCTATGGTGACCAACGAGCTGAGATAAGGGGGGACTTTACCTAGCAGGGTCTTGTAGATGACCTGGAGCCAGTGGGTTTGGTGACGAGTATGAAGCGAGGGCCAGCCAACGAGAGCGTACAGGTTGCAGTGGTGGGTAGTATATGGGGCTTTGGTGACAAAACGGATGGCACTGTGATAGACTGCATCCAATTCATTGAGTAGGGTATTGGAAGCTATTTTGTAAATTACATCGCCGAAGTCGAGGATCGGTAGGATGGTCAGTTTTACGAGGGTATGTTTGGCAGCATGAATGAAGGATGCTTTGTTGCGAAATAGGAAGCCAATTCTAGATTTAACTTTGGATTGCAGATGTTTGATGTCTGGAAGGAGAGTTTACAGTCTAACCAGACACCTAGGTATTTGTAGTTGTCCACATATTCAGAACCGTCCAGAGTAGTGGTGTTGGACGGGCGTGCAGGTGCAGGCAGCGATTGGTTGAAGAGCATTTTTTTTTGCACCTCTTTGTCACGCCCTGGTCAAAGTATTTTGTGTTTATCTTTATGTAGGGTGTGGCATGGGGTTTTTGTAATTGTGGTGTGTTTGTCTTGGGGTTTTGGTGGTGGTATTGGGATTGTTGCTTAGTGGGTTATCTAGCAAAGTCTATGGCTGTCTGGAGTGGTTCTCAATCAGAGGCAGGTGCTTATCGTTGTCTCTGATTGGGAACCATATTTAGGCAGCCATATTCTTTGAGTTTGTCGTGGGTGATTGTCCTTAGTGTCCTATGTGTACTCTCGGTTAGTTTGCACCAGATAGGCTGTTTCGGTTTCGTTTATTGTTTTTGTAGTGTTCGTGTAAGTTCGTGTTTCTTTGTTTCATTAAATATGAATCTCAATCAACACGCTGGGTTTTGGTCCGATCCTTGTTCTACCTCTTCGTCAGAGGAGGATATAGAAGAAAACCGTAACAGAATCACCCACCACCAACGGACCAAGCGGCGTGTCAACAGGCAGGAGCAGCCGAAAAAGGAGATGCTCAACTAGGATTTCTGGTCATGGGAGGAAATCTTTGACGGAAGAGGACCCTGGGCTAAACCAGGGGAGTGTAGCCGCCCAAAGGAGCAGCAGGAACAGAGGCAACAGAGGCAACAGAGGCAGCAGCAGCAGGAGCAGCAGCTGCAGTGGGAGAGGCTGCACTACCTGGAGAAATGGACATGGGAGGACGAACTGGATGGTAAAGGACCCTGGGATCAGCCTGGAGATTATTGTCGCCCCAAAGCCGAGCTGGAGGCAGCAAAAGCAGAGAGGCGGCATTATGAGGAGCTAGCACGGCAGAGCAGATGGAAGCCCGAGAGTCAGCCCCAAAAATGTATTGGGGGGGGGGGGGGCTTACAGGGAGTATGGCTATGCCAGGTTGGAGACCTGCGCAAGCTCCCTGTGCTTACCGGGGGGCTGGAGAGACCGGGCAGGCACCGTGTTATGCTGTGGAGCGCACGGTGTCTCCAGTGCGGGTGCACAGCCCGGTTCGGTATATTCCAGCTCCGCGTATCGGCCGGGCTAGATTGAGCGTCGAGCCAAATGCCATGAAGCCAGCTCTACGCATCTGGTCCCCAGTGCGTCTCCTTGGGCCGGCTTACATGGCACCAGCCTTGCACTCGGTGTCTCCGGTTCGCCTGCATAGCCCAGTGCGGGCTATTCCACCTCGCCGCACTGGCAGGGCAACCGAGAGCATTCAACCAGGTAAGGTTGGGCAGGCTCGGTGCTTAAGAGCTCCAGTGTGCCTGCACGGCCCGGTCTATCCGTCACCACCTCCACGCACTAGGCTGTCTCTCCGGCCCATCCTTACGGGGGCTCCCTCTTCTCCAGCGCTGCCAGAGCCTTTCTCCTCTTCTGCGCTGCCGGAGTCTCCCGCCTGTCCAGCACTGCCAGAGCCTTTCTCCTCTCCTGCGCTGCTGGATTCTCCCGCCTGTTTAGCGCAGTCAGAGCCTTCCTCCTCTCCTGTGCTGCCGGAGTCTCCCTCCTCTCCAGCACTGTCAGAGCCTTTCTCCTCTACAGCACTGCTGGAGTCTCCCGCCTGTTCAGCGCAGCCAGAGCTGTCAGTCTGCATGGAGCAGCCAGAGCTGTCAGTCTACATGAAGCAGCCCGAGCTGTCAGTCTGCATGAAGCAGTCAGTCTGCATGGAGCAGCCAGAGCTGTCAGTCTGCATGAAGCAGCCAGAGATGTCAGTTTGCATAGAGCAGCCAGAGCTGCCAGTCTGCATGGAGCTGCCAGTCTATATGGAGTGGTCAGTCTGCAAAGGGCTGTCAGTCTGCAAGGAGCTGTCAGTCTGCACGGAGCTGTCAGTCTGCAAGGAGCTGTCAGTCTGCAAGGAGCTGTCAGTCTGTAAGGAGCTGCCAGTCTGCAAGGAGCTGCCAGTCAGCACGAAGCCGCCAGAGCTGTCAGCCTATATGGAGCAGCTAGTGCCGCCAGTCTGCCCAGCTAGTGCCGCCCACTGATTGGGAACCATATTTAGGCAGCCATAGTCTTTGAGTTTGTCGTGGGTGATTGTCCTTAGTGTCCTATGTGTACTCTCGGTTAGTTTGCACCAAATAGGCTGTTTCGGTTTCGTTTATTGTTTTTGTAGTGTTCGTGTAAGTTCGTGTTTCTTTGTTTCATTAAATATGAATCTCAATCAACACGCTGCGTTTTGGTCCGATCCTTGTTCTACCTCTTCGTCAGAGGAGGATATAGAAGAAAACCGTAACACTCTTTCAGAACCTCAGCTGACTGGATTTGGGAGAAGGAGAAATGGGGACGGCTTGGGCGAGTTGCTGTAGGGGGTGCAGTGCTGTTGACCGGGGTAGGGGTAGCCAAGTGGAAAGCATGGCCAGCCGTAGAAAAATGCTAATTGAAATTCTCAATTATAGTGGATTTATCGGTGGTGACAGTGTTTCCTTTCCTCAGTGCAGTGGGCAGCTGGGAGGAGGTGATCCTATTCTCCATGGACTTTACAGTGTCCCAGAACTTTTTTGAGTTTGTGTTGCAGGAAACAAATTTCTGCTTGAAAAAGCTAGCTTTGGCTTTTCGAACTGCCTGCTTCCCTGAAAAATTGCATATCACGGGGGCTGTTCGATGCTAACGCAGAATGCCATAGGATGTTTTTGTGTTGGTTAAGGGCAGTCAGGTCTGGAGAGAACCAAGGGCTATATCTGTTCCTGGTTCTAAATTCCTTGAATGGGGCAAGCTTATTTAAAATGGTGAGGAAGGCATTTTTTTTTTAATAACCAGGCATCCTCTACTGACGGGATGAGGTCAATATCCTGCCAGGATACCCGGCCAGGTCGATTAGAAAGGCCTGCTCGCTGAAGTGTTTCAGGGAGCGTTTGATAGTGATGAGTGGAGGTCATTTGACCGCTGACCCATTACGGACGCAGGCTTTGAGGCAGTGATCGCTGAGATCTTGGTTGAAAACAGCGGAGGTGTATTTAGAGGGCAAGTTGGTTAGGATGATATCTACGAGGGTGCCCGTGTTTACGGCTTTTGGCTGGTAGGTTTATTGATCGTTTGTGTGAGATTGAGGGCATCAAGCTTAGATTGTAGGATGGCTGGGGTGTTAAGCATGTTCCAGTTTAGGTCGCCTAGCAGCACGAGCTCTGAAGATAGATGGGGGGCAATCAGTTCACATATGGTGGCCAGAGCACAGCTGGGGGCAGAGGGTTGTCTATAGCAGAGGTGGATTTTTAAAAGTAGAAGTTCAAATTGTTTGGGTACAGACCTGGATAGTAGGACAGAACTCTGCAGGCTATCTCTGCAGTAGATTGCAACACCGCCCCCTTTGGCCATTCTATATTATCTGAATGTTGTAGTTAGGTATGAAGATGTCTGAATTTTTGGTGGTCTTCCTAAGCCAGGATTCAGACACAGCTAGAACATCCGGGTTGGAAGAGTGTGCTAAAGCAGTGAATAAAACAAACTTAGGGAGGAGGCTTTTAATGTTAACATGCATGAAACCAAGGCTATCACGGTTACAGAAGTCATCGAAAGAGAGCGCCTGGGGAATAGGAGTGGAGCTAGGCACTGCAGGTGCTGGATTCACCTCTACATCACCAGAGGAACAGAGGAGGAGTAGGATAAGGGTACGGCTAAAAGCTATGAGAATTGTTTGTCTAGAACGTCCGGAACAGAGAGTAAAAGGAGGTTTCTGGGGGCGATAAAATAGCTTTAAGGTATAATGTACAGACAAAGGTATGGTAGGATGTGAATACAGTGAAGGTAAACCTAGGTATTGAGTGATGATGAGAGAGATATTGTTTCTAGAAACCTCATTGAAACCAGGTGATGTCATCGCATGTGTGGGTGGTGGCATTGAAAGGTTGGATAAGGTATAATGAGCAGGGCTAGAGGCTCTACAGTGAAATAAGCCAATAAACACTAACCAGAACAGCAATGGACAAGGCATATTGACATTAAGGAGAGGCATGCTTAGCCGAGTGATCATAAGGTTCCAGTGAGTTGTGAGGTTGGTTGGGGTCACAGCGATTCAGACAGCTAGCTGTGCCATCGGTAGCAAGCTAGCATAGGATGGAGGTCTGTTTTTAGCCACCTCGTGCGTTTCCGTCAGTAGATTAGTGGGGTTCCGTGTGGTAGAGGGGATCAATCCAATTGGCAAAATAGATATAGTTATAGTGACCCAAGAAAATGTTTTGATAGATCTATTCAGATAGCAGCCAATAAGACAGCTAACGATTAGCGGGCCGCAGATGGGCATTCAGGTAACGTCGCGATGGCGGGGCCAGTTGAATAACTCCCTCAGGCAGATAACGTCGGTAGTCCAGTCCTGAAGGCCCGGTTGGGCTCTGCATCGGCAGTAAAACGGGTCCGGATAGGTGATTGTAGCCAGGAGTGGCTGATGGAACTCTTCAGCTGGCTAGCTCCGGAATAATTTTGTTATAATTTTGCAAATATGTTTGCTCTGGGAACGACGTAAGCCAATAGTCACACGGATAGCAGCTAGCTAGCTGCGAGATCCAGGTGTAAATGTCCAGAGCTTGCGGTTGAAATCCGGGGATATGGAGAGAAAAATAAGTTCGGTATGTTCTGGTCGCGTTGTACAAAACTGGCGATAGATTTTTGAGCTAAAGGATAGCTGATGACCACAAACCGTGGTTAGCTGAATACTAACATTAGCCAGTATACTGGCTAGCTTCTGGCTAGCTTCTGGCCAGCTTCTGGCTAGCTTCTGGTTAGCTTCTGGTTAGCTTCTGGCTAGCTTCTGGCTAGCTTCTGGCTAGCTTCTGGCTAGCTTCTGGCTAGCTTCTGGTTAGCTTCTGGTTAGCAAATAATGGTTAGCTGGTTAGGTAAATAATACTTTTTTTTTAATTGGTGAGGTGGGTTCCAGGAGAATGTTTTGAAGTTCAGTTTTTGGAAAAGATAATATATAAAAGATATGTGAAGAAAGGTGTAAATATATATATATATATATATACGGGACATGACAAGACGAGGACAAAGGACATCTGACTGCTTTGCCATCTTGGGAAGTTGAGTTGTTCCTAGGCCGTCATTGAAAATAAGAATTTGTTCTTCACTGACTTGCCTAGTTAAATAAAGGTATAATAAAAACAACTCCTATTCCTGAAGCAAACAGGAAAATTACCTTAAAAAAAACAGATTAAACAACAGCTCATAGAACAGACTGTGAGGACATACAAACTCTATCACACACACATTCTAACACATACACACTCTGACACACACACACTCTAACACACACACACTCTAACACACACACACTCTATCACACACACACTCTAACACACACACACTCTATCACACACACACTCTAACACACACACACTCTATCACACACACACTCTAACACACACACACTCTATCACACACACACTCTAACACACACACACTCTATCACACACACACTCTAACACACACACACTCTATCACACACACACTCTAACACACACACACTCTATCACACACACACTCTGACACACACAAACTCTATCACACACACACTCTATCACACACACACTCTATCACACACATACTCTAACACACACACACTCTATCACACACACACTCTGACACACACAAACTCTATCACACACACACTCTATCACACACACACTCTATCACACACACACTCTATCACACACACACTATCACACACACACTCTATCACACACACACTCTATCACACACAAACTCTATCACACACACACTCTATCACACACACACTCTGACACACACAAACTCTATCACACACACACTCTATCACACACACACTCTATCACACACACACTCTATCACACACACACTCTATCACACACACACTCTATCACACACAAACTCTATCACACACACACTCTATCACACACACACTCTATCACATACAAACTCTATCACACACACATTCTGACACATACATACACACACACTCTGACACACACACACTCTATCACACACACACTCTGACACACACACATTCTAACACATACACACTCTGACACACACACACACTCTGACACACACACACACTCTAACACACACACACTCTGACACACACACACTCTAACACATACATACACACACACTCTAACACACACACACTCTATCACACACACACTCTAATACATACATACATACACACTCTATCACACACACACTCTAATACATACATACATACACACTCTATCACACACACACTCTAATACATACATACACACACACTCTATCACACACACATTCTAACACATACATACATACAAACTCTATCACACACACATTCTAACACATACATACACACACACACATTCTAACACATACATACACACACACTCTATCACACACACATTCTAACACATACATACACACACACACATTCTAACACATACATACACACACACTCTATCAAACACACATTCTATCACATACATACACACACACTCTGACACACACACATTCTAACACATACATACACACACACACATTCTAACACATACATACACACACACTCTATCACACACACATTCTAACACATACATACACACACACTCTGACACACACACATTCTAACACATACATACACACACACTCTAACACACACACACTCTGACACATACATACACACACACTCTATCACACACACATTCTAACACATACATACATACACACACACTCTAACACACACACACTCTGACACATACATACACACACACTCTATCACACACACATTCTAACACATACATACACACACACTCTGACACACACACATTCTAACACATACATACACACACACTCTAACAGACACACACTCTGACACACACACACTCTGACACACACACACTCTGACACACACACACTCTGACACACACACACTCTGACACACACACACTCTAACACACACACACTCTGACACACACACACACACTCTAACACACACACACTCTGACACACACACACTCTAACACATACATACACACACACTCTAACACACACACACTCTGACACACACACTCTAACACACACACACTCTGACACACACACTCTATCACACACACATTCTAACACATACATACACACAAACTCTATCACACACACATTCTAACACATACATACATACAAAC
>NC_034182.2:38106021-38131021 GCF_002021735.2 Oncorhynchus kisutch
GTATCTTTACTGCTCCTGCTGTTTCTAGAGAGTTGAAAACAGCTGGTCTGGGACAGGTATCACATCCGGTGAACAGGTCAGGTTTCCATAGCTGCAGGCAGAACAGCTGAAACTGGAGCAGCAGCACGACCAGGTGGACTGGGGACAGCAAGGAGTCATCAGGCCAGGTAGTCCTGAGGCATGGTCCTAGGGCTCAGGTCCTCAGAGCTTACTTAAATTCACACAGGACACTGGATAAGACAGGAGAAATACTCCAGATATAACAGACTGACTCTAGCCCCACGACACATAAACAATTGCAGCATAAATACTGGAGGCTGAGACAGGAGGGGGTCGGGAGACACTGTGGCCCAGTCCGATGATACCCCCAGACAGGGCCAAACAGGCAGTATGTAACCCCACCCACTTTGCCAAAGCAAAGCCCCCACACCACTAGAGGGACAACTTCAACCACCAACTTAACATCCTGAGACAAGGCCGAGTATTGCCCATGAAGATCTCCCACACGGCACAACCCAAGGGGGAATGCCAATCCAGACAGGAAGATCATGTCAGTGACTCAACCCACTCAAGTGACGCACCTCTCCTAGGGATGGCATGGAAGAGCACCAGTAAGCCTGTTACTTAGCCCCTGTAATAGGGTTTGAGGCAGAGAATCCCAGTGGAGAGAGGGGAACCGGCCAGGCAGAGACAGCAAGGGCGGTTCGTTGCTCCAGTGCCTTTCTGTTCAACTTCATCATCCTGGGCCAGACTACATTCAATCATAGGACCTACTGAAGAGATGAGTCATCAATAAAGACTTAATGGTCGAGATCGAGTCTGCGTCTTTCACATGGATAGGCAGACCATTCCATTAAAGCTCTATAGGAGAATGCCCTGCCACCAGCTGTTTGCTTAGAAATTCTTGGGACAATAAGGAAGCCTGCATCTTGTGACCGTAGCGTACATGTAGGTATGTACGGCAAGACCAAATCGGAAAGATGGTTAGGAGCAAGCCCATGTAATGCTTTGTAGGTTAGCAGTGAAACCTTGAAATCAGCCCTTGCCTATACAGGAAGCCAGTGTAGAGAGGCTAGCACTGGAGTAATATGATCAAATTTTTCTGCATCATTTTTGGACAGAAAGTTTCAGATTTTTGCCACATTGCGTAGATGGAAAAAAAGCTATCCTTGAAACAGTCTTGATATGTTCGTCAAAAGAGAGATCAGGGTCCAGAGTAACAACAAGGTCCTTCACAGTTTTATTTGAGACGACTGTACAACCATCAAGATTAATTCAACAGAAGATCTCTTTGTTTCTTGGGACCTAGAACAAACATCTCTGTTTTGTCCAATTTTCAAAGTAGAACATTTGCTGCCATCCACTTCCTTATGTCTGAAACACAGGCCTTCAGGGAGGTCAATTTTGGGGCTTCACCATGTTTCATCGAAATGTTCAGCTGTGTGTCATCCGCATAGCAGTGAAAGTTAACATTATATTTTCAAATGACATCCCCAAGAGGTAAAATATATAGGGAAAACAATAGTGGTCCTAAAACGGAGCCTTGAGGAGCACCGAAATTTACAGTTGATTTGTCAGAGGACAAACCCTCCACAGAAACAAACATATCTTTCCGACAGATAAGATCTAAACCAGGCCAGAACTTGCCCCTGTAGACCGATTTCCAATCTCTTCAAAAAATGTGGTCATCGATGGTATCAAAAGCAGCATTAAGATCTAGGAGCACGAGGACAGATGCAGAGCCTTGGTCTGATGCCATTAAAATGTAATTTACCACCTTCACAAGTGCAGTCTCAGTTCTATGATGGGATCTAAAACCAGACTGAAGCATTTCGTATGCATTGTTTGTCTTCAGGAAGGCAGTGAGTTGCTGCGCAACAACTTTTTCAAAAAAAATGAGAGGAATGGGAGATTCGATATAGGCCGATAGTTAAAAAAAATATTTTCTGGGTCAAGGTTTGGCTTTTTCAAGAGAGGATTTATTACTTTTAGTGAGTTTGGTACACATCGGACGGAAAGAGAGCTGTTTATTATGTTCAACATAGGAGGGCCAAGCACAGGAAGCAGCTCTCTCAGTAGTTTAGTTGGAATAGGGCCCTTTATGCAGCTTGAAGGTTTAGCGGCCATGATTATTTTCATGTGTGTCAAGAGATATAGTATTACAAAACTTGTGTCTCCCTTGAACCTAGGTCCTGAGTTGTGCAGACTCAGGACACCTGAGCTTTGGAGGAATATGAATATTTAAAGAGGAGTGGATTCAGCTATTTCAGCCACACCCAATGCTAACAGGTGTATAAAATTGTGCACACAGCCATGTAATCTCAATAGAGAACCGTTGGTAGTAGAATGACCCATACTGAGTTAATTGACCGCCACATTTCCAAAAAGTCAGTTGTCAAATGTATGCCTTGCTAGAGCTGCCCCAGTCAACTGTAAGTTCTGTTATTGTGGAGTGGAAACGTCTAAGAACAACAACGGCTCAGTGGTAGGCCACACAAGCTCACAGAAAGGGACCGCCGAGTGCTGAAGCACATAGTGCCCCAAAACATTATGTCGTCGGTTGCAACACTCACTACTGAGTTCCAAATTGCCTCTGGAAACAACTTCAGCACAATAACTGTTTGTCTGGAGCTTCATGAAATGGGTTTTAATGGCAGAGCATCCACACACAAACCTAAGATCACTGTGTGCAATGCCAAGCGTCTGCTGGAGTGGTGTAAAGCTTGCCGCCATTGGACTCTGGAGCAGTGGAAACACGTTTTCTCGAGTGATGAATCACGCTTCACCATCTGGAAGTCAGAGGGACAAATTTGAGTTTAGCCGATGTCAGGAGAACGCTACCTGCCCGAATGCATAGTGCCAACTGTAAAGTTTGGTGGAGGAGGAATAAAGGGCTGGTCCTTTCCTGTTTCAGCATGACAATCCCCCGGTGCACAAAACGAGGTCCACACAGACATTTTGGTCAAGATCGGTGTGGAAGAACTTGACTGGCCTGCACAGAGCCCTGACCTCAACCCCATCGAACACCTTCTGGATGAATTGGAACGACGACCTACTCACCCAACATTAGTACCCGACCTCACGAATGATCTTGTGGCTGAATGGAAGATAGTCCCCGCAGCAATGTTCCAACATCTAGTGGAAAGCCTTCCCAGAATAGTGGAGGCTGTTATAGCAGCAACAGGGGGGACCAACTCCATATTAATGCCCATGATTTTGGAATGAGATGTTCGACGAGCTGTTTAGATGGTGCAGCTATGTAACTATGCCATACTTTAACCCCTGCAAAACAAATCTAATTACACAAGTAACAATGGCCAATTAATTGTATTATTATTATTATTATCTTCAATTTGTTTAATTATTTGTAGTAATAGAAGCAGCAGTAGTAGTGATACTAGTAGTACCATCATTAGTAGTGTCACGAACCGGCTTGTAACAAAAAGGGAGACAACGTGGAGATAAATAATAACAAAATATATTTATTAACTGAAGTAAAGTAAATACAATTAACAACGGTGTGTGTTTAGTCAGTAGTGTAAGTGAGTGGTCGCGTGTTTACATCTGATAATGAGGGGTGTTGAAAGGTGCCAACGCAAACAAACCAAATAGCCACAAAAATGCCGCAACCAAAATCTGTCTGTGTCTGCATGGAGAGTCTCCTCAATGAATGGGGAAAAGGTGCATTTATCCTGCCAACCCTCCCAGCTCCGCCTACCGACATCCTATTAAGGAAAACAAGAGCAAAGAGAAAGAATTCGTCAGACGGAGTGGGAGGGTCATCACAGTAGTAGTAGTATCATCAGTAGTAGCAACAGTAATAGTGATACTAGTAATATCATCAGTAGTAGTAACTTTAATAGTGATACTAGTAGTATAGTAGTATATTAGTAGTCACAGTAGTAGAAGCACCATCAGTGGTAGTAGTAGTAGTAGTTGTAGTGGTAGTAGTAGTAGTAGTTGTAGTGGTAGTAGTAGTAGTAGTTGTAGTATTAGTTGTAGTGGCAGTAGGAGTAGTATCATCATTAGTAGCAACAGTAATAGTGATACTAGTAATATCATCAGTAGTAGTAACTTTAATAGTGATACTAGTAGTATAGTAGTATATTAGTAGTCACAGTAGTAGAAGCACCATCAGTAGTAGTAGTAGTAGTAGTTGTAGTGGTAGTAGGAGTAGTATCATTAGTAGCAACAGTAATAGTGATACTAGTAGTATCATCAGTAGTAGTAACTTTAATAGTGATACTAGTAGTATAGTAGTATATTAGTAGTCACAGTAGTAGAAGCACCATCAGTAGTAGTAGTAGTAGTTGTAGTTGTAGTGGTAGTAGGAGTAGTATCATCAGTAGTAGCAACAGTAATAGTGATACTAGTAGTATCATCAGTAGTAGTAACTTTAATAGTGATACTAGTAGTATAGTAGTATATTAGTAGTAGCCGCAGTAATAGAAGCACCATCAGTAGTAGTAGTAGTAGTAGTGGTAGTAGTAGTAGTTGTAGTATTAGTTGTAGTGGTAGTAGTAGTAGTTGTTGTAGTGGTAGTAGTGGTAGTATTAGTAGTGGTAGTAGTAGTATTAGTACTATGTGTTGTAGTGGTAGTAGTAGTGGTAGAAATAGGAATAGTATAGTAGTTGTAGTAGTAGTAGTAGTAGTAGTAGTAGTAGTAGTAGTAGTAGAAGTAGTAGTAGTAGTAGTAGTAGTAGTTATAGTAGTGGTAGTAGTAGTAGTAGTTATAGTAGTGGTAGTAGTAGTAGTAGTAGTAGTAATGGTAGTAATATGAATAGGAATAGTGTAGTAGTAGTAGTAGTAGTACTAGTAGTAGTGGTAGGAATAGGAATAGTGTAGTAGTAGTAGTAGTAGTACTAGTATTAGTGGTAGTAGTGTTAGTAATAGGAATAGGAATAGTGTAGTAGTAGTAGTAGTGGTAGAAATAGAAATATAGATAGTAATAAGAATAGTATAGTAGTAGTAGTAGTAGTAGTAGTTATAGTAGTAGTAGTTGTAGTAGCAGTAATAGACGTTGTAGTGGTAGTTGTAGTAGTAGTAGTGTTAGTAATAGGAATAGTGTAGTAGTAGTAGTGGTAGAAATATAAATATAGATAGTAATAAGAATAGTAAAGTAGTAGTAGTTATAGTAGTAGTAGTTATAGTAGTAGTAGTTATAGTAGTAGTAGCAGTAATAGTCGTAGTAGTAGTAGTAGTGGTAGTAATAGGAATAGTGTAGTAGTAGTAGTAGCAGTAGTAGTAGTAGTAGTTGTAGAAGTAGGAATAGTATAGTAGTAGTAGTAGTAGTAGTAGTAGTAGTAGTAATGGTAGTAATAGGAATAGTAGTAGCAGTAGTAGTTGTAGAAGTAGGAATAGGAATAGTATAGTAGTAATATTAGTGGTAGTAATATGAATAGGAATAGTAGTAGCAGTGGTAGTAGTTGTAGTGGTAGTAGTAGTGTAGTTGTAGTGGTAGTAGTAGTAGTAATAGGAGTAGGAATAGTATAGTAGTAGTAGTAGTAGTAGTATTAGCCGTAGTAGTAGTGGTAGTAATAGGAATAGGAATAGTATAGTAGTAGTAGTAGTAGTATAGTAGTAGTAGTAGTATAGTAGTAGTAGTAGTAGTAATAGTAGTAGTACTAGTGGTAGTAGTAGTATAGTAGTAGTAGTAGTAGTAGTAATAGTAGTAGTACTAGTGGTAGTAGTAGTATAGTAGTAGTAGTAGTAGTAGTAATAGTAGTAGTACTAGTGGTAGTAGTAGTATAGTAGTAGTAGTAGTAGTAATAGTAGTAGTACTAGTGGTAGTAGTAGTAGTAGTATAGTAGTAGTAGTAGTAATAGTAGTAGTAGTATTAGCCGTAGTAGTAGTGGTAGTAATAGGAATAGGAATAGTATAGTAGTAGTAGTAGTAGTATAGTAGTAGTAGTAGTAATAGTAGTAGTACTAGTGGTAGTAGTAACATTGTCTAACAAATTGTAATAAACAAAATAGGAATACAGATCACATAAATCAAGCGTAGTGCTCAATTATATAATGAATCAAGCATGCAGACTACGCCACTAAACACCAAAATAGAATTGATTGTGGTGCTAAGGGTGTGTAATTGATTGATACAAGTGGACACAGATAATGATCACAAACTGAATTATAACAGAGACAAACAACTAATCACACACAAGATCTACAGTGGAGAGGGACCTAGCTATTTATTCGTACAGTGAATACTCTCCCAGCCACGGTTAAAGACTGTTCAGCCATGAGGATAAATCCTGGGTAGACCCAATCCATATGGACCTACATCAGAAGATCTTGCTTATGAATACAGGGAGATATCCAGACTTCCAGTCCCAAGTCTTGCTTCTGATTCTGTTGACATGGTTGTGATCACATGGCTGCATGTTCCTCCTTAGCTTGCTAAGCTGGTGGTCCATTGGGGAATTTGTTGCCCTGAGAGGTGAATCAGCTCTGGCCGTTTGTTTGGTTCATGAATGTTGGAATGAATGCTTGACGGCTTCCTCATCATGCAGGGCACAGGCCAGGAAAGCCTTATTTATTCTGCCCAAGAGGAGGCCAAATCCCTGGGAGATGAATAGGTGAGTGGGTGTAGGTGTAGGTGTGCGTGTGTGTAGGTGTGTGTGTGTGTGTGTGTGTAGGTGTGTGTGTGTGTGTGTGTGTGTGTGGGTGTAGGTGTGTGTGTGTGTAGGTGTGTGTAGGTAGGTGTGTGTGGGTGTAGGTGTGTGTGTGCGTGCGTGCGTGCGTGCGTGCGTGCGTGCGTGCGTGCGTGCGTGCGTGATCTACACTAGGTGGAACATCACTTCATCTTTCAGTCTGTCTCAGCATAAATCATTTTAGAGCTCCACAATCACACTATTTATTTACCTGTTCCTTGACTTTTCTGAGAAACATACAGTTTGCACAACATATATTAACACATATAACAACAAAGAAAACGTATAAAACATATAATAACACGGATAACAACATATATAACCTATAAAAAAATAAATGCTTCACGGAGTTCAAGTGACAGACACATCTCAACATCAACTGTGTAGAGGAGAATGTGTGAATCAGGCCTTCATGGTTGAATTGCTGCAAATAAACCACAAATAAAGGACACCAATAAGAAGAAGAGACTTGCTTGGGCCAAGAAACACGAGCAATGGACATTAGACAGGTGGACATTTGTCCAAATTTGAGATTTTTGCTTCAAACCACTGTGTCTTTGTGAGATGCGGTGTGGGTGAACGGATTATCTCTGCATGTGTATTTCCCACCGTGAAGCATGGAGGAGGAGGTGTTATGGTGTAGGGGTGCTTTGCTGGTGGCACTCTCTGTGATTTATTTAGAATTCAAGGCACACTTTTACCAGCATGGCTACCACAGCATTCTGCAACGATACGCCATACCATCTGGTTTGGGCTTATTTGGAATATAATTTGTTTTTCAACAGGACAATGACCCAACACACCTCCATGCTGTGTAAGGGCTATTTTACCAAGAAGGAGAGTGATGTTCTGCTGCATCAGATGACCTGGCCTCCACAATACCACGACCAGAAATCAAATTGAGAATGGTTTGGGAAGAGTCACAACGCAGAATGAAGGAAATGCAGCCAACAAGTGCTCAGCATATGTGGGAACTCCTTCGAGAGTGTTGGAAAAGCATTCCAGCTGAAGCTGGTTGAGAGAATGCCTAGAGTGTGAGTGTGGAAAGCTGTCATCAAGGCAAAGGGTGGATAGTTGAAGAATCTCAAATATATATATATATCAAATATATTTTGATTTGTTTAGCACTTTCTTGGTTACTACATGATTCCATATGTGTTATTTCCTAGATATGATGTCTTCAGTATTATTCTACAATGTAGTATTATTATAGTATTATTCTACAATGAAAATAGTAAAATAGAGAAAACCCCTTGGTGTGTCCAAACTTTTGACATCATACTGTAAAACAACATATACATTATAAAACAACATATAACAACATAAAACAACAAATAACATTTAACAACATATATAACAACATATAACAACATATAACAACATATAACAACATATAACAACATATAACAACATATAACAACAAATAACATTTAACAACATATAACAACATATAACAACATATAACAACATATAACAACATATAACAACATAAAACAACATATAACAACATATATAACGTAATATAAAACAACATATAACAACATATATAACGTAATATAAAACAACATATAACAACATAAAACAACAAATAACATTTAACAACATATAACAACATATAACAACATATAACAACATATAACAACATATAACAACATAAAACAACATATAACAACATATAACAACATATAACAACATATAACAACAAATAACATTTAACAACATATAACAACATATAACAACATATAACAACATATAACAACATAAAACAATGTATAACAACATATAACAATGTAAAACAACAAATAACATTTAACAACATATAACAACATATAACAACATATAACAACAAGTAACATTTAACAACATATAACAACATATATAACATAATATAAAACAGCATATAACAAAATATAAAAGCATAAAACAACATAACAATGTAAACAACATATAACAACATATAACAACATATAACAACATAAAACAACATATATAACATAATATTAAACAACATATAACAACATATAACAACATATAACAACATATAACAACATACAACAACATAAAACAACATATAACAACGTAAACAACATATAACAACATATATAACAGGATAAAACAGATAATTAACAACATATAACATATAACGTTTAACAACACATATAACATCATATAAAACAACATATAACAACATATATAACAGGATAAAACACCATTTAATAACATATAACAACATATAACAACATATAACAACATATAACAACGTATAACAACGTATAACAACGTATAACAACGTATAACAACGTATAACAACGTATAACAACGTATAACAACATATAACAACATATAACAACATAAAACGACGTAAACAACATATAACAACATATATAACAGGATAAAACAACATATAACAACATATAACAACATATAACAATGTATAACAACATATAACAATGTATAACAACATATAACAATGTATAACAACATATAACAATGTATAACAACATATAACAATGTATAACAACATATAACAACATATAACAATGTATAACAACATATAACAATGTATAACAACATATAACAATGTGTAACAACATATAACAATGTATAACAACATATAACAATGTATAACAACATATAACAATGTATAACAACATATAACAATGTATAACAACATATAACAATGTATAACAACATATAACAATGTATAACAACATATAACAATGTATAACAACATATAACAATGTATAACAACATATAACATATAACAATGTATAACAAAACAACATATAACAATGTATAACAACATATAACAATGTATAACAACATATAACAATGTATAACAACATATAACAATGTATAACAACATATAACAATGTATAACAACATATAACAATGTATAACAACATATAACAATGTATAACAACATATAACAATGTATAACAACATATAACAATGTATAACAACATATAACAATGTATAACAACATATAACAACATATAACAATGTATAACAACATATAACAATGTATAACAACATATAACAATGTATAACAACATATAACAACATATAACAATGTATAACAACATATAACAATGTATAACAACATATAACAACATATAACAACATATATAACAACATATAACAACATATAACAACATATAACAATGTATAACAACATATAACAACATATATAACAACATATATAACATAATGTAACGGCGTTCTTCGTTTGTTGAAGGAGAGTCGGACCGAAATGCAGCGTGGTGGTTAATCATGATCTTTAATGAAGAAAACGGCGATACATGAAATAACTTATAAATACAAAAACAACAAACGGAACGTGAAACCTAACTACAGCCTATCTGGTGAAACTACACAGAGACAGGAACAATCACCCACGAAATACAAAGCGAACTCAGGCTACCTAAATACGGTTCCCAATCAGAGGCAACGAGAAGCACCTGACTGCTGATTGAGAACCGCCTCAGGCAGCCAAGCCTATACAACACCCCTAATCAGCCGCGATCCCAAATACTACAAACCCCAATACGAAACACAACACACAAACCCATGTCACACCCTGGCCTGAACAAATAATTAAAGAAAACACAAAATACTAAGACCAAGGCGTGACAGAACCCCCCCCCCCCCCAAGGTGCGGACTCCCGGACGCACCTCAAAACCATAGGGAGGGTCCGGGTGGGCGTCTGTCCATGGTGGCGGCTCCGGCTCGGGACGTGGACCCCACTCCATAAATGTCATAGTTCCTCCCCTTCGCGTCCTGGGATAATCCACCCTCGCCGCCGACCATGGCCTAATAGTCCTCACCCAGAACCCCACAGAACTGAGGAGCAGCTCGTGACTGAGGGGCATCTCGGGACTGAGGGACAGCTCGGGACTGAGGGGCAGCTCGGGACTTTGCCTGTAGAAATGTGGTCAACATCCACTGAAGTAGCTAGAAAGTTTACTAGCTACAGTAGTTGCCGAGGTAACCGAACAAACAGACTTGCTAGTTTCACTAATCAAACTATCAGTCCTAGCTTCCCGTTATGAAAGTCGAATTCAACAATGCCAATAAAGTTTCCATTTCGACTTTTCCTTTCAAATTAAACAATGTAGAACACGTAAAAATTACCTTCAGTATAGCCGTTGAATTCTACCGTGCAAATATACTGTGCACTATAGTGAAATTATGCATGCTCTAGAATGTTCTTCAAGCCAATCAGAAACAAGTTTTCAACAATGGCATGGTATAACAACTTATAACAAATATAACAACATATAACAACACATACAACAACACATATAACAACACATATAACAACACATACAACAACACATATAACAACACATATAACAACACATATAACAACGTCATATATCATTACACGTTTCTAGTGCCTTCAACAACATCCAGCCACATCTTCGAGCCCGCAATCTCCAGGTCATGCAGTTACATCCTCCCGACATCACCTGCGTCACGGACTAACTCACTGACGGGCCATAGTGGGTCAGACTACAGAACCACTCGGGCTCAGACACCATCATCACTAACACAGGTTCCCCACAAGGGACGGTTTTGTCACCCTTCCTCTTCACCCTCTACACAGCAGTCTGCCGGCAAAGCCCAAGCCTCCTGACACCTACGAAAGTTTTCAGACGATTTCAGCCATTATATGCTGCATCACGAAGAATGACGATCACCTATACAGGGGGGGAAATGTCTTCATTTGTGGCATGGTGCAGTCAAAACAACCTGGAGCTGAATGCATCGAAAACAAAAGAGCTGGTGATAGACTTCAGAAGGACGAAGGAGAGAGCTTTTCCTCTGATCGGGGTCACTGTGGAAATGGTAGACTCATAAAAATACTCAGGGGTGGTGATTGACGATAAGCTGCAGTGGAATGAGAACTTCTCCATGGTTTTTAAAAAAAGTCTCTGCAAAGGCTATTTCTTGTTAAGGAAGCTCTGTCTTCAATGTCTGCTCAAAATTTCGCAAAAAATATTTTTTACTACTGCAGTGGGGCTAAATCATGGTCACACAGAGTGTTTCTTGGTAGTCTCAAACAAATTGACTTTGAAACTAAAGTATACACCTCACACACATGGTTATGGGCTTTAAAAGAAAAAATCCACCTGTACCATGTCACATACTGTATGAAGGTGAACGGTAGAACATATTGCACTGTATATACATCACAGAAGAAAGACTGTTTGACATAGAAACACAGGATTTTCAACCTGTCTTTAAAATAAAATGTAATTATGAAATTATGAGAGTGGGCTAACATCACTAGGGAAGACGCAAACATGGTAAACATCATCAAGAAGGCTGGATCTCCCATCGGTACAAACAGGACAAACTAGGGCCCATGCTGGATAAACAGATCCTCAAAAAGCCTAGAGGTACAGAGGCCAACACTAGCCACCCCCTCCACAGTACCTGCCTGGAGCATCGCAGTGCGATGGTAGACAGATTTATTTTACCCAGGGCCAAAACAGAACGTTTCCGCAAATCCTTCCCACGATATGCTATGAGGCTTTTAACACAAACACTTGGTTTTTATTTTCATTGAAGACGCGCTGCTTTTAATGTATTTTGTTAAAGAACTAGCTTATCTACTTTATTATCACATCATTGTCCGAAAAGTAACTAACTTCTCCCTGGTTTATAGAGCCGTAATTTGTACAAATGTATTCATCCCAATGAATGGTAACCCCCCCCCCACCCCCACACACGTACAAATGAATGGAATGATTATTCTCTCGGACATTCAGGCGTACATAGGAATGTTCAAAGCTATTTTCAGAATAGAACGAAAAAAGGAAGAAAAAAAATCTCCCCAATAAAAAGTTTTGGATGTTCTTTTTCTGGTCGTCTCTGTGCGCTGACCTTGTCACTGCGTTAGACAGGGAAACTGCAGCCCAGATGTATACTCACTAATTGCACTGAATGTTCTATATTTCTCCCCCTGATTATTCCCAACACACATTAACGCCCCGAGGGCGACTCATTTATTTTGGACGAAGCACATTTAATTAATATAATTTGAGGTGATTGGTACCTGAAATGGGTATTGGGAACTGATTTGTCTCTTTGTGCACTTGCAAACTGTGAGAGCAATTTCTGTTAAACCTCACTAATGCTTGTATACTACAAACTGTTAAAAAAATTGGATCATATAAGATAGAATTGTATGTATATTAGTAAAAGCCTGTTTTTACTGTTGTGTGTGTGTGTAGAACAAGAACCTAACTAGGGAAGTATGTCCCATGATGTTCTTGGGACACAGACAAGAGCTGACAGGCGAATCCAATGGTTTCCTGAACCGGTTCCTCTTCCTCTACTGAAAACAGAGCAACGTGTTAAACCCTGCACACCAGTTTAAAGCTGTTGCTGGGCAAAAGGTTCATGCTTGTGATTGCGTGTTGGTGTGAAACTCCACATCATCTAGGCAGGTAGCGAAAGGTGCCTGATTGCTGAATTCAGGGAACCGTCGACTTATCAAGAGTAACAGTGTCTGGAGAGATTTCCTTTTGTTCTGACACCAACTGTCCTCACTAGCAGACCAGTACAACCAGCAGTTGCTACAGAATGAGACAACCTTTTCCCCAGTTAGTCTGTACCTTGTACCCCAGTTTCATCTCATCCTACACACACATAGACATACCAAGGTCACGTGTTTTGTACATGTTTGCATGAGACAACTTGAGAATGTAAGGGTTCTGTACTCCCTGTGTCATTTAAGGGTTCTGTACTCCCTGTGTCATTTAAGGGTTCTGTACTCCCTGTGTCATTTAAGGGTTCTGTACTCCCTGTGTCATTTAAGGGTTCTGTACTCCCTGTGTCATTTAAGGATTTAAGGGTTCTGTACTCCCTGTGTCATTTAAGGGTTCTGTACTCTCTGTGTCATTTCAGGGTTCTGTACTCCCTGTGTCATTTAAGGGTTCTGGACTCCCTGTGTCATTTAAGGGTTCTGTACTCCCTGTGTCATTTAAGGGTTCTGTACTCCCTGTGTCATTTAAGGGTTCTGTACTCCCTGTGTCATTTAAGGGTTCTATACTCCCTGTGTCATTTAAGGGTTCTGTACTCCCTGTGTCATTTAAGGGTTCTGTACTCCCTGTGTCATTTAAGGGTTCTGTACTCCCTGTGTCATTTAAGGGTTCTGTACTCCCTGTGTCATTCAAGGGTTCTGTACTCCCTGTGTCATTTAAGGGTTCTGTACTCCCTGTGTCATTTAAGGGTTCTGTACTCCCTGTGTCATTTAAGGGTTCTGTACCCCCTGTGTCATTTAAGGGTTCTGTACTCCCTGTGTCATTTAAGGGTTCTGTACTCCCTGTGTCATTTAAGGGTTCTGTACTCCCTGTGTCATTTAAGGGTTCTGTACTCCCTGTGTCATTTAAGGGTTCTGTACTCCATGTGTCATTCAAGGGTTCTGTACTCCCTGTGTCATTCAAGGGTTCTGTACTCCCTGTGTCATTTAAGGGTTCTGTACTCCCTGTGTCATTCAAGCTCTCGGCGATTCACCTCGGTGGAGGGTTAACCAGCTACATTATTGCAATTCTTATTTAAATAAAGGTTGATTGTTGTAAGAAATGACAACGTCTCTCCTTATTGGTTAGAATTTCCAGGCACAGAAGGGAGCTCATTTCACAGGTATAGACAAAATGGAATAGAAATTCCAGATAACCTTTTTATAACCTTGAGATTCTAATACGTATTCAGCGGTTAAACCCTATGGAAGAACAAGCATACCTCCTGTTAAAGTAATGCTCCAGAGCTTTCATACAGTTTCAGACAGTAGTTTTGAAAGTACTGCTCACGAGCCAAAATGTTGCATCATTGTGTACTACGTCAACCATGTCTTTTGATATGTTATGTATTCAGACCCCTTGACTTTTTCCAGGTTTTATTACATTACAGACTTGAATAATAATAAGAAGAAGAATGTCACGCTCTGGTCTTAGTATTTTGTGTTTATATATTTATTTGGTCAGGCCAGGGTGTGACATGGGTTTATTTTGTGTTGTGTTTTTGTATTGGGGTTTTAGTAGGTATTGGGATTGTGGCTGAGTAGGGGTGTCTAGCATAGTCTATGGCTGCCTGAGGTTCTCAATCAGAGTCAGGTGATTCTCGTTGTCTCTGATTGGGAACCATATTTAGGTATCCTGGGTTTCACTGTGTGTTTGTGGGTGATTGTTCCTGTCTTTGTGTTTGCACCAGATAGGGCTGTTTCGGTTCTCGTTATTTCATTTCGTTATTTTTGTAGTTTCTGCTTGTATAGGGTTTTCCTTCATTTAAATAAATCATGACTCATCATCACGCTGCATTTTGGTCCGATCCTTGTTATACCTCTTCGTCAGAGGAGGAGATAGAAGAGAGCCGTAACAAAGAAGAAGAATCCTCGGCAATCTACACACAATACCCCATAATGACGAAGTGAAAACAGTTTTAACTTCATTTTAGAAATTGTAAAAAAAAAATTAAAAATGAAATAGCTTATTTGTTTACTTATTTACGTAAGTTTTCCAACCCTTTGCTATGATACTCAAAATTTAGCTCAGGTGCATTCTGTTTCCATTGATCATCCTTGATTGGAGTCCACCTGTGGTACATTCAATTGATTGTACATGATTTGGAAAGGCACACACCTGTCTATATAAGGTCCCACAGTTGACAGTGCATATCAGAGCAAAAACCAAAGCCATGAGGTCGAAGGAATTGTCCGTAGCTCAGAGACAGGATCACTGTATTGAAGGTCCCCAAGAACACAGTGGCCTCCATCATGCTTAAATGGAAGAAGTTTGAAACCACCAAGACTCTTCCTTGACCTGGCCTCCAGGCCAAACTGAGCAATCGGGGGAGAAGGGCATTGGTCAGGGAGGTGACCAAGAAATCAATGGTCACTCTGACAGAGAGCTAGAGTTCCTCTGTGGAGATGGGAGAACCTTCCAGAAGGTCAACTATCTCTGCAGCACTCCACCAATCAGGCCTTTATGGTAGAGTGGCCAGACGGAAGCCACTCCTCGGTAAAAGGCACATGACAGCCACTTGTAATTTGCCAAAAGGCACCTAAAGACTCTCAGACCATGAGCAACAAGATTCCCTTGTCTGATGAAATCGATATTGAACTCTTTGGCCTGAATGCCAAGCGTCACGTCTGAAGGAAACCTGGCACCATCCCTATGGTAAAACATGGTGGTGGCAGCATCACGTCTGGAGGAAACCTGGCACCATCCCTACGGTGAAGCATGGTGGTGGTAGCATCACGTCTGAAGGAAACCAGGCACCAACCCTATGGTGAAGCATGGTGGTGGCAGCATCATGCAGTGGCAATGTTTTTCAGCGGCAGGGACTGGGAGACTAGTCAGGATTGAGCAAAGATTAACGGGGCAAAGAACAGAGAGAGATGCTTGATGAAAACCTGCTCCAGAGCACTTAGAATCTCAGACTGGGGCGAATGTCACCTTCCAACAGGACAACAACCCTAAGCAAACAGCCAAGACAACGCAGGATTGGCTTCGGGACAAGTCTCTGAATGTCCTTGAGTGGCTCAGCAAGAGCCCGGACTTGAACCCGATCGAACATCTCTGGAGAGATGTGAAAATAGCTTTGCAGCAACTATCCCCATCAAACCTGACAGAGCTTGAGAGGATCTACAGCGAAGAATGGGAGAAACTCCCCAAATACAGGTATGCCAAGCTTGTGGCATCATACCCAAGAAGACTCGATGCCTTAATCGCTCCCAAAGGTGCTTCAACAAAATACTGAGTAAAGGGTCTGAATACTTATGTAAATATGATGTATCAGTTTCTTATCTATAATAAATTGCAAAAAGTGCGAACATTTAAAAAAAAAATGTTTCTGCTTTGAAATGATGGGGTATTGTGTGTAGATTGATGAGTGTGGAAAAAACAAACAATTTAGTCCGTTTTAGAATAAGGCTGTAATGTAACAAAATGTGGAAAAAGTCAACGGGTCTGAATATTTCTTTAAAACAATTTATATACAGTATATACGTATAGCCTGGAAAAATATAGCCTGAAATGTCTGAAAAAAGTCGATTCAATATGAGCATAGAAACCACCAAGGGCAAAGAGAGTCTTCTTGACAGATACACAAGGTACTTTGGATCTCATGTTTGGATTCATGGCACGTGCCGGTAGGATCAAATCGTATCACTTTTATTCTTATTTCAGGAGGTTGGAGGAAGTTCCAATCTTGGGCAGCGATCTCAAATCTCATATGTGTGATTAGATTCCTTTAGCATGGCTGAGGGGCCTGGGAGTAGGGGTAGACTAAGAGAAGGCTGAGGTGCCTGGGACTAGGGGAAGGCTGAGGTGCCTGGGACTAGGGGAAGAATAGGGGAAGGCTGAGGGGCCTGGAAGTAGGGGAAGACTAGGGGAAGGCTGAGGGGCCTGGGAGTAGGGGAGGACTATGGGAAGGCTGAGGGGCCTGGGAGTAGGGGAGGACTATGGGAAGGCTGAGGGGCCTGGGAGTAGGGGAAGACTGAGGGGCCTGGGAGTAGGGGAAGGCTGAGGGGCCTGGGAGTAGGGGAAGACTATGGGAAGGCTGAGGGGCCTGGGAGTAGGGGAAGACTATGGGAAGGCTGAGGGGCCTGGGAGTAGGGGAAGACTAGGGGATGGCTGAGGGGCCTGGGAGTAGGGGAAGACTATAGGATGGCTGAGCATGTTGCTATCTTTGAATATCCCAATAAATGAATAGACTGTTGAGGTTAAATGGTAGGACATCTAGGGAGTGTATCTATGACTACGAAGGAGTGGGTAGACCGCCTACGCTGTCTAGGGTCAGATAAAGGTCGATATATAACATGCTTCACTCTTGTTTTGAGGTGAAAATTAAACATTTCTTAGTTTACTTAGAAAATGAAAACACTAGTAGTGATCTTTAAATAGCACGAGTGTGGATGTGTAGGGGAGGTGACACCCTTTAGTGTCTGTTAACCATGGTGTTAATTAACATCAGTGCTCTTAAGCAGGCTTGACACTACGTATAAGTCAAGTGTTGTGCCATATCAACACAGACATGTCCAAATATGTATTTCTTATAACACAATTATATCTATACACAATGATATCTTTCTCAATAAAAATTAAGGTGTTGAGTGCATATGTCAAAACCTGCAATATAAATGTAGGTTTTTTACTGGTTTTAATGGTGAGAGAAGTACTTATCTCCTATTCATGGAAGACCAGTAATAATACTACTGTAACTGGCATATGGTCTCTAGACGGTAGCCATTTCCTGCTGTCAAATCACCAAATCGCCCTCTAGTAGCGTCATGGGTGGAATGCTGTTAATTTAACCCACCAAAAATATGATATTTCTATGTTTAATCGTTTTGTTATGTTTCAGTCTTCTGTGGTGTATTTAAAGTGTAATATTGGGATGCAAACTCAAACTTGAAAACATTTCAACTCTACATCTGACATGGTACGGGTCTGTGAGGTGTGAGATGTATATATTTGTTTCAAAGTAGATTTGTTTAAGACTACCATGAAACACTCTGTGTGACCATGAATTAGCTCAGTGCCGTAAAAGGTTCAAGATATAAATGACTCAATTTAAAGCTCTTCTCATTTAATGTTTGCATTTAATAACATTGCTTTCCTAGTGCAAAAACGGGCTTCAATTCCTTTGTTCTTCCCCAAACAAGTTTGCAAAGTGTGTTTTTCATCATACTGGCTGTGCGATAGGCGCTCTCCTTGGCTGTCGTCAATGTTGTTGAGCAATAGGCACCATTGCCACATCTAACCTTGTTGCCGCTGGCAACACCGTGTTTAATTTCATTACCCCTTCAATATCTCAGAGGCCCTGCAAAAAACAACAAAGAAACCTTTTATTCACGCTCTATCTGTCAATTACTCTCCTTCCTTTTCTCTTTCCTCTCTTTCCTCATTTTCTCCTCGTTTTTAACGGAGCTCAAAATTACTTGAAATGAGAGAAAAGAATGAGGGGAAATAATGAGGAGAAATAATGAGGGGAAATAATGAGAGAAAAGAATGAGGGGAAATAATGAGGAGAAATAATGAGGGGAAATAATGAGAGAAAAGAATGAGGGGAAATAATGAGGGGAAATAATGAGAGAAAAGAATGAGGGGAAATAATGAGAGAAAAGAATGAGGGGAAATAATGAGAGAACAGATTGAGGGGAAATAATGAGAGAAAATAATGAGGGGAAATAATGAGAGAAAATAATGAGGGGAAATAATGAGAGAAAAGAATGAGGGGAAATAATGAGAGAAAAGAATGAGGGGAAATAATGAGAGAAAAGAATGAGGGGAAATAATGAGAGAAAAGAATGAGGGGAAATAATGAGAGAAAAGATTGAGGGGAAATAATGAGAGAAAAGAATGAGGGGAAATAATGAGGGGAAATAATGAGGGGAAATAATGAGAGAAAAGAACGAGGGGAAATAATGAGAGAAAAGAATGAGGGGAAATAATGAGAGAAAAGAATGAGGGGAAATAATGAGAGAAAAGAATGAGGGGAAATAATGAGAGAAAAGAATGAGGGGAAATAATGAGAGAAAAGAATGAGGGGAAATAATGAGCGAAAAGAATGAGGGGAAATAATGAGAGAAAAGAATGAGGGGAAATAATGAGAGAAAAGAATGAGGGGAAATAATGAGCGAAAAGAATGAGGGGAAATAATGAGCGAAAAGAATGAGGGGAAATAATGAGAGAAAAGAATGAGGGGAAATAATGAGCGAAAAGGAAAGGTAAAATAAGTAAGGAATAAAATATGTGTCATGAACAAATGGAACCGAAGGAATCAATTAATATCACTATAGGTAGCAGTTTCTATCTGGCCCAGCGTTTGTTGTCACTATATAAAACCTTCACGACGACGTCTGAATAGGTGCAGAAATAAAATTAAAAACCCTGATTTGTCCGTCGGACTACAGGTGGTGAAGCGTGATTCATCACTCCAGAGAACGCATTACCACTGCTCCAGAGTCCAACGGTGGCAAGCTTTACACCACTCCAATCAACGATGGACATTGCGCATTGGCTGCTTGGCCATGGAAACCCATTTCATGAAGCTCTCGACAAACAGTTATTTTTCTGACATTGCTTACAGAGGCAGTTTGGAACTTGGTAGGGAGTATTGCAACCGACAACAGTACACTGCCTCAGCACTCTGCGGTCCTATTGTCTGAGCTTGTGTGGTCTACCACTTCGCTGCTAAGCCGTTGTTGCTTCTAGATGTTTCGACTTTACAATAACAGCACTTACAGTTGACCGGGGCAGCTCTAGCAGGGCAGATATTTTATGAACTGTCTTGTTGGGAAGGTGGCATGTTAAAAGTCACTGAGCTCTTCAGTATGCGGCAGGGTAGCCTAGTGGTTAGAGCGTTGGACCAGGAACCGGAAGGTTGCAAGTTCAAATCCCTGAGCTGACAGGGTACAAATCTGTCGTTCTGCCCCTGAACAGGCAGTTAACCCACTGTTCCTAGGCCGTCATTGAAAATAAAAATTTGTTCTTAACTGACTTGCCTAGTAAAATAAAGGTAAAATAATAAATAAATGGGCTATGGAGATTGCATGGCGGTTTGCTCGATTGTATACACCTGTCAGCATTGGGTGTGGCTGAAATAGCAGAATCCACCAATTTGAATGTGTATCCACATACTTCTGTATATATAGTGTATGTTCTCCCCATTCGTAATATGCTTTTCCAAAGCTGCTACAGATGTAGGATCTTAATTAGAAATGCAGGAAATATAAAAAGTTGAGTGTATTTGAGGTTTAAAAGGTTTCTGAGGTTTGTCATTTCCACTGTGAAACGGTTAGCTGAATCCACTCATTTCAAGGCATGTCCACATAATTGTGTTTAAGAACAAAGGGATGGCCGGGATGGGTATTCCTCAGATACACACAAATGAAGCCTTCAACAGCTGGAGACAATATTCAGTGTCTCCTTTCGCAATTTCCGCAGTCCATTACACAGCGCAACACACACACACACACACTTGTCAGGCCCGCACAATGGTCGCCAACAGACAGATGGTAGAGAGATGTGGTGAATCAGAAATAGACTGCATTCTTTTCCCCCTGGCCCGGGGTATATATGAGGTCAGAAGGAAGTGTCTTTCTTTAACACTAACAAGGGCTACTTTACATTGGAGTGTTTTGTGGTAATGATGCCACGAGTGCTTCCAGAGACATGTTGGTTGCTAATGAACGGCAACAACGAGTGATGGAATACTGCTAATGTAGATATCGCATGTCTACGGAGGTAGATGCAGCGTACACACAACGTATGTGTGTGATCTGACACACACACACACACCACGCACGACGCACCGCACAATCAAAGATACAAATATTCAGGCGAACACACACACACACACACACACACACACACACACACACACACACACACACACACACACACACACACACACACACGCTGTTACGGTTTTCTTCTGGTGAAAGAGAGGAGGACCAAAATGCAGCTTGGTTATTCATAAACATCTTTAAAATGAAAGATGAAAATACGAACAATTACAAAAACAATAAACGTAACGTGAAAACCGACAACAGTCCTAACTGGTGCAAAATACAGAGACAGGAACAATAACCCACGAAATACCCAAAGAATATGGCTGCCTAAATATGGTTCCCAATCAGAGACAACAATAAACACCTGCCTCTGATTGAGAACCACTCTAGGCAACCATAGACTTTCCTAGACTACTTAACTAAACACAATCCCATAAACTACAAAACCCCTAGACAAAACAAACCACATAAATCCCCCATGTCACACCCTGGCCTAACCAAGAAAGAGAGAACGCAGAATACTAAGACTAGGGCGTGACACATGCCTTGAGATAAATACATGAGTCAGCCTCCAGTCCACTCCAGCGCAATAGTCTCTTGGAGGGGGTCTTTCAAGCCTCTTGGAGGGGGTCTTTCAAGCCTCTTGGAGGGGGTCTATCAAGCCTCATGGAGGGGGTCTTTCAAGCCTCTTGGAGGGGGTCTTTGAATCTGCATCTGTAAGTGATAGCTTCATTACTGGCATATGACCACTGAGTGCAATCAAGTAAATCATTTCCAAGCCTTGTGTGTACAGACCCTCCACTAAAGAAAAAAAACACGTCCTTCCTCCGTCTCCTTCCCTTATATAAAAAAAACGCATCCTCCTCAGTCTCCTTCCCTTATATAAAAACACACCTTTCCTCTGTCTCCTTCCCTTATATAAACAGACACATCCTTCCTCTGTCTCCTTCCCTTATATAAACAGACACATCCTTCCTCTGTCTCCTTCCCTTATATAAACAGACACATTCTTCCTCAGTCTCCTTCCCTTATATAAAAAAAACACATCCTTCCTCAGTCTCCTTCCCTTTTATTAAAAAATAAGTTTTTTTCTGAAGCATTTGCTATTTTTCAGAATTCATGTTTTTGTTGACAGAAATATCCTCAAAGGATAATCTGACTAGACGAATGGTGACATTGAGGAGATCTTGTGTGTGTGTGCGTGCGTGCGCGTGTGCGTGTGTGTGTGTGTGTGTGTGTGTGTGTGTGTGTGTGTGTGTGTGTGTGTGTGTGTGTGTGTGTGTGTGTGTGTGTGTGTGTGTGTGTGTGTGCGTGTGTGCGTGTGTGTGTGTGTGTGTGTGTGTGCGTGTGTGTGTGTGTGTGCGCACAATTTGAGGATTAGGTTGTGTTTATTTGCTGCCACTTACATACCCACGATGCACTCTGAAATCTGAAAATTCTTCCTTTACTTTGCATTATTCACCTGTCTAAGCATGTCTATCAAAAACAGGTTTGTCAGTTTGAACATACATGAGGTCCCTTTGATCAGGGCCTAGCAGTCACATCATACTCCATGAGTGTCTGTTTCTTCCAGACACATTGCCATGACATCTAAGGCTTTCATCCATATACCATAGACATGGCACACCTGTGAAACACATAAGGAATTGAGGGAGGGAGGGATGGAGGGATGGAGGGAGGGAGTGAATGCTGTCGTGTCGTGTAACCCTGAGCAACAACAATGGCGTATCAATGACTACAGCAGCTCTGGCTACCGTGTCGCTACCGTACCACATCCTGCATGTGGGAGCGTAATGCGGTGCGAACACACTTTCCACTTATCTCTTGGCTGCTTACCGCCAACGCCACCACAACTGTACTTTACCCAGACTCCCCCAGATTTATTCCACTGAAGAAGAAAAAAAAACACATCCTTCGCAGGTATATTTTCCATGTGTTTTTCCCCTCATGTGAAAAAGTTATTCTCCACATGTGACATTTTTCACCACTTCCAACTACATCTGGCCTTCCATCCAGGGACTAACCAGGACTGACCCTGCTTAGCTTCAGAGGAAACACAGCAGTGGGATACAGGATTCAATGTTGATGGAAAGAATGTTCCAAAACTTGCAACTGGAAAAGGCAAAGGGTAACATAAGCAAAGATTGGGGAAAATCGCAGAAAAAAATTGAGGAATTTTATTTATTCTGGTTATATATATTTTTTTAAATGATTATGTTTTGCTTCCTTTTACAATATATTTGCATTAAAAAAGTATTTATTTGCAATATTTTGTTTCTCTATCAACAGTTTGGGGTTTATGTTTTTTATGTTATCAGATATATTTTTTGTAATACTAGGAATTTTGTTCTCGACTCCAGAAGTTTGCCCGATATTATTAATGCCACAAAAGTAACTCACTCACTCGAAGATTTACCATATAACATCAATATTACTCTATTAAAGTGGCTTATTTGAAACATTACCAAAGTGTTCTCCCCGCCACAGTTTCAATAAAAAGCTGAGGGATGTGGCTGGAGAAATGCAACCACTCTCAAATCCATACACAACGCTATGGATGCAAAAGACCATCAACGATATTCAAATTTTATTCATGTTTTTAGGCTATACAATGTTTGTTTGCATTTACTTTGTTTACAAACATAGGAGTAAATGTGGAGTTTTATTACATGTGAAACTGCTAATTAGATTTTCACTTTTACATGCCGAATTTTAAGTTCACATGTGAAAAACAATCACATACGTATATAAAATTCTAGTAAAAAACATTCACGTTAAAATCTAACTTTTTTTCACATGTGAAACAGCAAATTAGATTTTACATGTGATTGATTTCCACATTTGAAAGTGAGATTTTCACATCTGGATGTTTTTAAAACGGCAATTTACTTGAGCTGCATGTTATTCTCATCACAAGTGAAAAGTTGGTGATAACATGTGAACTCTAAATGTAATACTTGTGAAAATACAAGTTGAAATTTAAGTTCAACGTGAAAACACTTATTTCACATGTTAAAAATAAATTTCACATGTCAAATTACAAATTTGATTAAAAAAATGTGGTAAGGGTTAAACCTGCGGATTTCACTCCCTCCCTCGCTCCCTCTTATCTCGCTTCTATCCAAAGACATCGACTCTGGCTTGGATTGTATTCCAAGTTCTTATATACTTCTTAATCTCTCCACTGCCAAGACTGCTATCTGTCTGTGTGGTTATCAGAGGAAATCCCTCTGTGTAAGTAGCCACACCAGTTACAGTATGGGGAGAAGAGAGATAGCAGTGTTTTGGGTTAGGAAGACTTTTGATGGATGTCATTTGTTTTGCTCAAAACAAGAGAAACTTGAAAATATGTGTAGCATGAGGACCGAGCCATGTGTATTCTCAAGAGATCATCAATATTGAATGAGCAACCGCCGACTGTGAATGGTCAAATTAAACCTTACGAAACTTCATATAAATAAATGGGTGAAGGTCAGAGTGAGGACTGTTTCAAGTATGACTTTCATCTATCAAATGAATTATTGATGGTCTTGAAATGCTCAAGGATTAATTAAATGCCACGAACAGAAGACCTCCAGAAAGCATAATAGGCCTTTTTTCTCATTTGGACAAAAGTCCGTCCCCCTCCTTCTCTCCCCCGTGCTCTCTCCCCCGTGCTCTCTCCCCCGTGCTCTCTCCCCGTGCTCTCTCCCCCGTGCTATCTCCTCCGTGCTCTCTCCCCCGTGCTCTCTCCCCCGGGCTCTCTCCCCCGTGCTCTCTCCCCCGTGCTCTCTCCTCCGCCTTCTCTCCCCCGTGCTCTCTCCCTCGTGCTCTCTCCCCCATGCTCTCTCCCCCGTGCTCTCTCCCAGGTGCTCTCTCCCCCGTGCTCTCTCCCCCGTGCTCTCTCCTCCCCCTTCTCTCCCCCGTGCTCTCTCCCCCATGCTCTCTCCCCCGTGCTCTATCCTCCGTGCTCTCTCCCCCGTGCTCTCTCCTCCGTGCTCTCTCCCCCGTGCTCTCTCCCCCGTGCTCTCTCCTCCCCCTCTCTCCCCCGTGCTCAGAC
>NC_034182.2:38134896-38154896 GCF_002021735.2 Oncorhynchus kisutch
GAGAGAGAGAGAGACAGAGAGAGAGAGACAGAGAGAGAGAGAGACAGAAGAGACAGACAGAGAGAGAGAGAACAGGAGAGAGAGACAGAAGAGAGGAACAGAGAGAGACAGAGAGAGAGACAGAGAGAGAGAAACAGGGAGAGAGAGAGAGAGAGACAGAGAGAAGACAGAGAAGAGACGGAAGAGGAGAGAACAGGCAGAGGAGAGAGAGAGAGACACAAGAGAGAGGACAGAGAGAGAGAAGAGAGAGAGAGAGAGAGAGACAGAGGAGAGAACAGAGAGAGAAGAGAGAGACAAGCAGAGACGAGACCAGACAGAGAGAGACAGAGAGATGAGAGACAGAGAGAGGAGAGAGGAGGAGAGGACAGAGAGAGGGGACCAGACGAGAGACAGAGAGAGAGACAGAGAGAGAGAGAGCAGAGAGACAGAGAGAGAGACAGAGAGGAGAGAGGAGAGAGAGACCATTGACAAATACAACCCTTTATTTAGGCTTTTTTTTCCTTTGTGTCCTTTAACTATTTGTACATCGTTACAACACTGTATATATATATATATATATATAATATGACATTGTAATGTCTTTATTGTTTTGAAACTTCTGTATGTGTAATGTTTACTGTAAATTTTATTGTTTATTTCACTTTTGTATCATATCTATCTCACTTGCTTTGGCAATGTTAACATATGTTTCCCATGCCAATAAAGCCCCTTGAATTGAGACAGACAGACAGACAGACAGACAGACAGACAGACAGACAGACAGACAGACAGACAGACAGACAGACAGACAGACAGACAGACAGACAGACAGACAGACAGACAGACAGACAGACAGACAGACAGACAGACAGACAGACAGACAGACAGACAGACAGACAGACAGATAGACAGATAGACAGATAGACAGATAGATAGATAGATAGATAGATAATGAAACATCCATGGAGCTGATCACAGAGTTAGAGGAGGAAGCATCTCCATGATCAAGGGCTCCGTCATTGCCTTGTAAACAGAGCTCTTTGTGTGTTTTGCAGTAAGATCCCCGTCCCAGTAGAGGGTCCGCTGGTTAATTCCCCTTAACCGCTTCACTACCGTCACTGAGTGCTTGTGTCCAATGGCTCTCCCAGGACCACCACGCTGCACAGCACAGCACCACCTTCTCCCTGGCACGGCAATGAGCCTTCGTCTCCCTTGCACAGCAAGGAAGAGGGTAATGGGGGGAGAGAGGGACAGAGAGAGAATGTGGGAGAGCAGGAAGCTGAGGATGAAAAAAAGAACATTGATAAGGTAGCGAAAGAGGCACAATGAGTGAGAGAAAGAATGGCGAGATAGAGAAGGCTGGAGAGAGAGAGACAGAGAGAGAGGGAGAGAGAGAGACAGAGAGAGAGAGACAGAGAGAGAGACAGAGAGAGAGAGAGAGAGAGAGAGAGAGAGAGAGAGAGAGAGACAGAGAGAGAGAGAGAGAGACAGAGAGAGAGAGAGAGAGAGACAGAGAGAGAGAGATAGAGAGGAGGGGTGATAAACAGGAAATAATGTCTGAAATAGTCACTATAGTAGGGAGCAAGAGATGGGGATGACAGAGATAGAGAGGATACTTTCCTACACAACACCACATGAATATTAATATGGCCATGTACAACACAGCAACCATTTATTTCTCTAATGGATTGAGCTAACGGTAATGTAGGCATGGAGGTTCCAGCATCTAACAGGGCCTTTTGTAATGTCACAATGCAATGTGATTATCCATTTTGTTATTCATGAAGGTTGGGACCATGACTGCGTTGCCTCCAACAGTTACAGCATTTATTTACACATACTAAACATACAGTAACAACTGTACAGCACACCAAAAAATCGAATAAAATAGATTTCTGGCTTTTAAATAGAATATCAAAGCTGGAAAACATGATCCTAAATATAAACCATCAACTTAGTGAATACCAATGATGTTTGCTATGAGGGTTTCAGAATGAAATATCCTTATATATATTTTCACAATCTATTATTTATTTACTATGTCATGTATATATTTTACTATGTCATGTATATATTTTACTATGTCATGTATATATTTTGTTATGTCATGTATATATTTTACTATGTCATGTATATATTTTACTATGTCATGTATATTTTACTATGTCATGTATATATTTACTATGTCATGTATATATTTTACTATGTCATGTATATATTTTACTATGTCATGTATATATTTTACTATGTCATGTATATATTTTACTATGTCATGTATATATTTTACTATGTCATGTATATATTTTACTATGTCATGTATATATTTTACTATGTCATGTATATATTTACTTGTCTTATATTTTACTATGTCATGTATTTATTTTACTATGTCATGTATATATTTTTACTATGTCATGTATTTATTTGTAATGCTTTGGCTACAAACTTGTTGCAGTTGTGAAAAAAGGCAATAGTTGAAAGAGTTGAGGAGGTATAAGAAAATAATGCCGCTGTTGATTAGATGCTTTTTTAATGAATTAGGCAATTTTTGATAAAAATATGGTTTATCAAATAGAAACTAATTGAAAATATGGACACATATAATAAATGAATATTCATATATTTTTATATAGTTTTATGTATATGTGTAATATATATATATATATATATTTATTTATTTTATTTTATTTTATTTAAATAGTTATTCAAGTGCAAATTACCAAAGTTACAATAGATTGCCATATATTTTCTCTTAATTACCAAAATTACTGAAGATTGAAGTCACTTTGGTAAATAACAGATGCTTTGCAACCCGAGAAATAACACAATTGGGATTTTTTTTGGGGGGGGGATATAGCATTTTGGAAATATACTTTTCATTTGATCTCAAAAGGTTAAAGGGCAGGAATTATTCATTAAAGTAATGTATTTACTGTAACATCACCAAAAGGATTTCCAAGAGCATACATGGAAAAATGCTTTTGTAGCTATGACCAGATTATGTAGCTATGTAGCTATGTAGCTATGCCCAGGTTGTATAGATATTTAGCTATGTCCAGGTTATGTAGCTATGCCCAGGTTATGTAGCTATGCCCAGGTTATGTAGCTATGCCCAGGTTATGTAGCTATGCCCAGGTTATGTAGCTATGCCCAGGTTGTGTAGCTATGTCCAGGTTGTGTAGCTATGCCCAGGTTATGTAGCTATGCCCAGGTTATGTAGCTATGCCCAGGCTGTGTAGCTATGGCCAGGTTATGTAGCTATGGCCAGGCTGTGTAGCTATGGCCAGGTTATGTAGCTATGCCCAGGTTGTATAGCTATCCCCAGGCTATGTAGCTATGTCCAGGTTATGAGGCTATGTCCAGGTTATGTAGCTATGCCCAGGTTGTACAGCTATGCCCAGGTTATGTAGCTATGTCCAGGTTATGTAGCTATGCCCAGGTTGTATAGCTATGTCCGGGTTATGTAGCTATGTCCAGGTTATGTAGCTATGTCCAGGTTATGTAGCTATGCCCAGGTTATGTAGCTATGCCCAGGTTATGTAGCTGTGCCCAGGTTATGTCGCTGTGCCCAGGTTATGTAGCTATGCCCCGGTTGTGTAGCTATGCCCAGGTTATGTAGCTATGTCCAGGTTATGTAGCTATGCCCAGGTTATGTAGCTATGCCCAGGTTGTGTAGCTATGCCCAGGTTATGTAGCTATGCCCCGGTTGTGTAGCTTGCCCAGGTTATGTAGCTATGTCCAGGTTATGTAGCTGTGCCCAGGTTTTGTAGCTATGCCCAGGTTATGTAGCTATGTCCAGGTCATGCAGCTATGCCCAGGTTATGTAGCTATGCCCAGGTTATGTAGCTATGCCCAGGTTATGTAGCTATGCCCAGGTTATGTAGCTATGTCCAGGTTATGTAGCTATGCCCAGGTCATGCAGCTATGCCCAGGTTATGTAGCTATGCCCAAGTTATGTAGCTATGCCCAGGTTATGTAGCTATGCCCAGGTTATGTAGCTATGTCCAGGTTATGTAGCTATGCCCAGGTCATGCAGCTATGCCCAGGTTATGTAGCTATGCCCAAGTTATGTAGCTATGCCCAGGTTATGTAGCTAATCCCAGGTTATGTAGCTATGCCCAGGTTATGTAGCTATGTCCAGGTTATGTAGCTATGCCCAGGTTGTGTAGCAAAGCCTTTAAAGTCATTCTCATTCATTTTATTTGGCTGGGTTCTCTTTTGGAGTTTTTCCAAATTGTATTGGACTTCTGTTGGATTCTGATGAAATGCTGTCTCTCCCTGAAATAGCCACTACACTTCCATCCATCTAATTCGATCCCATTTAAATGTGTTACGATCTGCTAAATACAGTTGTCTTGTGTTCTAAATCATGACTGTTGGAGATAATCAATTTTAGAATAACAGCAGTTATTTTCTTTCAACTGAATTATTGTCAGATATTTACATTGAAGTCATTTCTACATGTTTTAGAGATCTTGAAGGCAATGTAGGCTGCTAGTCCAACGGATATAAGTATAACAGCTATGTTAGAGTGTCATTATATTCAATTAAACTAACGGTTATTGTTTTGATGTTGTTGTGACTAAGGGGGATACACTTTATATTTAAATAGTTTCATTTTGTAATTCATACACTTGACATTTCAACAAAATAAACTCATAATATTGAATAATAAGTCAAAGTAAACATTGTAAATAGTCAATCATTTAACACACAACTTCTCTACTGCTTACCTACATACCATGTGAATACTTTTTGACACCTCCTGATTTGTGCTATAGCTATGCTATATTTCCCAGACACTCATTAGCAGTATGCATGCCTGTGCTTTCTAGCGGTGACAGACAAGTCACAGAGACGATTGTGTGAGGGTAACACCACCAGCACAGTAATGAGTATATGGCTGTGTCACCAAACCACCCAGACAAGCCTGGATACGGAGCTATAGAAATGCTGTATCTAGGCCTCATAGACACTCATCCACCGCTAATCTCACCTTCAACCTCTTTTCTTCTGCTTATCGAGAACAAAATATGCTAATAACTAGGACTCTTGTCTTCAGTTCAACATGTGGCCTTTCTGTGATATACTTCACACACATTCTCTGGTTCTCAGAGCTATTAAAAGAGTGAATTTGTCAGATATTATATAATGCATGCTCATTTTGAAAAAGCTTTACCTCAAAGTTGGAGATTGCTGCACTTCAGAATGATGATCTGAGTCCCACTTATTATATCTAGAATATGCTGTGCCCACATGTGAACAATAATATAATTGATAGGATTAGGTTCCAAGGACGTAATCATTAACTACACTAATTGTCACTAATGAATATGATCAAATAGAGAAGTAAAAATACAATTGTATTACCTGTAATCACATAAATCCCACTTTCTCAAAGGCTCATACTAGATGACACCTTAGTTGAGTTAGGCTGTGGAGTTAGGCTGTGGAGTTAGGCTGTGGAGTTAGGCTGGTGGAGTTAGGCTGGTGGAGTTAGGCTGTGGAGTTAGGCTGTGGAGTTAGGCTGGTGGAGTTAGGCTGGTGGAGTTAGGCTGGTGGAGTTAGGCTGTGGAGTTAGGCTGTGGAGTTAGGCTGGTGAAGTTAGGCTGGTGGAGTTAGGCTGGTGGAGTTAGGCTGTGGAGTTGGGCTGTGGAGTTGGGCTGTGGAGTTGGGCTGTGGAGTTAGGCTGTGGAGTTAGGCTGTGGAGTTAGGCTGTGGAGTTAGGCTGGTGGAGTTAGGCTGGTGGAGTTAGGCTGGTGGAGTTAGGCTGTGGAGTTAGGCTGTGGAGTTAGGCTGGTGGAGTTAGGCTGGTGGAGTTAGGCTGTGGAGTTAGGCTGTGGAGTTAGGCTGTGGAGTTAGGCTGGTGAAGTTAGGCTGGTGGAGTTAGGCTGGTGGAGTTAGGCTGGTGGAGTTAGGCTGTGGATTTGGGCTGTGGAGTTGGGCTGTGGAGTTAGGCTGGTGGAGTTAGGCTGTGGAGTTAGGCTGTGGAGTTAGCTGTGGAGTTAGGCTGTGGAGTTAGGCTGTGGAGTTAGGCTGTGGAGTTAGGCTGTGGAGTTAGGCTGTGGAGTTAGGCTGTGGAGTTAGGCTGTGGAGTTAGGCTGTGGAGTTAGGCTGTGGAGTTAGGCTGTGGAGTTAGGCTGTGGAGTTAGGCTGTGGAGTTAGGCTGTGGAGTTAGGCTGTGGAGTTAGGCTGTGGAGTTAGGCTGGTGGAGTTAGGCTGTGGAGTTAGGCTGGTGGAGTTAGGCTGTGGAGTTAGGCTGGTGGAGTTAGGCTGGTGGAGTTAGGCTGGTGGAGTTAGGCTGTGGAGTTAGGCTGTGGAGTTAGGCTGTGGAGTTAGGCTGTGGAGTTAGGCTGTGGAGTTAGGCTGTGGAGTTGGCTGTGGAGTTAGGCTGTGGAGTTAGGCTGTGGAGTTAGGCTGGTGGAGTTAGGCTGTGGAGTTAGGCTGGTGGAGTTAGGCTGGTGGAGTTAGGCTGTGGAGTTAGGCTGTGGAGTTAGGCTTTGGAGTTGGGCTGTGGAGTTAGGCTGGTGGAGTTAGGGCTGTGGAGTTAGGCTGTGGAGTTAGGCTGGTGGAGTTAGGCTGTGGAGTTAGGCTGTGGAGTTAGGCTGTGGAGTTAGGCTGTGGAGTTAGGCTGTGGAGTTAGGCTGTGGAGTTAGGCTGTGGAGTTAGGCTGTGGAGTTAGGCTGTGGAGTTAGGCTGGTGGAGTTAGGCTGTGGAGTTAGGCTGTGGAGTTAGGCTGTGGAGTTAGGCTGTGGAGTTAGGCTGTGGAGTTAGGCTGTGGAGTTAGGCTGTGGAGTTAGGCTGGTGGAGTTAGGCTGGTGGAGTTAGGCTGTGGAGTTAGGCTGTGGAGTTAGGCTTTGGAGTTGGGCTGTGGAGTTAGGCTGGTGGAGTTAGGCTGGTGGAGTTAGGCTGTGGAGTTAGGCTGTGGAGTTAGGCTGGTGGAGTTAGGCTGTGGAGTTAGGCTGTGGAGTTAGGCTGGTGGAGTTAGGCTGTGGAGTTAGGCTGTGGAGTTGGGCTGTGGAGTTAGGCTGTGGAGTTAGGCTGTGGAGTTAGGCTGTGGAGTTAGGCTGTGGAGTTAGGCTGTGGAGTTAGGCTGTGGAGTTAGGCTGTGGAGTTAGGCTGTGGAGTTAGGCTGTGGAGTTAGGCTGTGGAGTTAGGCTGTGGAGTTAGGCTGTGGAGTTAGGCTGTGGAGTTAGGCTGTGGAGTTAGGCTGTGGAGTTAGGCTGTGGAGTTAGGCTGTGGAGATAGGCTGTGGAGTTAGGCTGTGGAGTTAGGCTGTGGAGATTTTTCCCCCAGAAAGTATTTAGCTTTTTTTCCCCTCCAACTTTCATTTACAAACCTCACAGGGACTTCTCTTTTTCGTGTCTCTCCCTCTCCCCCCCCTCTTCCTTCAGCTGATTAATCTATTTTTTTCCCCCTCTCATTCCACATCGGTGTGAGTTTAGTTGGGGAAACTTTTTTCACTTCCCACTTGATGGCAATCAGTAGAAACATGTTGCAGTTTGATGGACAGAGTTACGCTTGTCACTCACATTCTCAGAAATGTGTGTGTGTGAGCGTGTGTGTAGGTGGTGTGTGTGTAGTGTGCTGTGACAGATTAAATTGGGGTGTATATGTGGGGGGTCGAGGCAGACAGGGTGTGGCTTGGGGGGTGTTATGTGGGGGTGTAAGAAGCATGTGGTTGGGACGGAGGGAGGGAGGGATGTAGCTAGCTATCTGAAAAGAGTTGTGGAATGGTGGGGAGAGGATATATGTGCACAGGGAGACCTAGACTTGGTGCTCTGGAACCACTTGCTGTGCAGTAGCAGAGAGAGCAGTCTATGACGAGGGTGGCTGGATTCTTTGACAATTTTTAGGGCCTTCCTCTGACACTGCCTGGTATAGAGGTCTTTGATGGAAGGAAGCTTGACCCCAGTGATGTACTGGGCCGTATGCACTACCTTCAGTAGTGCCTTGCGGTCGGAGGCCGAGCAGTTGCCATACCAGGCAGTGGTGCAACCTGTCTGGATGCTCTCGATGGTGCAGCTGAATAACTTTTTGAGGATCTGAGGACCCATGCCAAATCTTTTCAGTCTCCTAATGGGGAATAGATGTTGCTGTGCCCTCTTCACGAATGTCTTGGTGTGTTTGGACCATGATAGTTTGTTGGTGATGTGGACACCAAGAAACTTGAAGCTCTCAACCTGCTCCACTACAGCCCCGTTGATGAGAATGGGGGCATGCTCGGTCTTTATTTTCCCGTAGTCCACAATCATCTCCTTTGTCTTGCTCATGTTGAGGGAGAGGTTGTTATCCTGGAACCACACTGCTAGATCTCTGACCTTCCTGTAGGCTGTCTCATCGTTGTCGGTGATCAGGCAAACCACTTTTTTTTCATCGGCAAACTTAATGATGGTGTTGCATGAAGTGTTTTGAGAGGATGGTTAAGGATCATATCACCTACACCTTATTTGACACCCTAGACCCGCTTCAATTTGCTTATGGCCCCAATAGATCTACAAACAGTACAGCAATCACCATCGCACTGCACACTGCCCTATCCCATCTAGACAAGAGGAATACCTACGTCAGAATGCTGTTCATTGACTATAGCTCCTACTTCAACACCATAGTACCCTCCAAGCTCATCAGTAAGCTCAGGGCCCTGGGTCTGAACCCCTCCCTGTGCAACTGGGTCCTGGACTTCCTCACGGGTCGCCCCCCCTCTTCATTGATCCTCAAGACAGGGGCCCCACAAGTGTCCGTACTCAGCCCCCTCCTGTACTTCCTGTTCACCCATGACTGCATGGCCACGCAAGCTTCCAACTCAAATCATCAAGTTTGCAGACGACACAACAGTAGTAGGCCTGTTTACCAACAATTAAGAGACAGCCTACATGGTTGAGGTGAGGGCACTGGTGCCCAGTGGAGAAGGTGGAAAACTTCAAGTTTCTCAGCATATACATCACTGACCATCTGAAGTGGTCCATCCACACAGACAGTGGGGGGAAGAAGGCCTAACAGCGCCTCTTCAACTTCAGGAGGAAAAAAAATGTCTAGGCCCGTAGAAAACCTCAATACCTTTTACAGATGCAGAATTGAGAGCATTCTGTCGGGCTGTGTCACCGCCTGGTATGGCAACTGCACCTCCCGCAACCACAGGGCTCTCCAGAGGTTGGTGCGGTCTGCCCAACGCATCACCGGGGGCACACTGCCTGCCCTCCAGGACACCTACAGCACCCGATCTCTGAAGGCCAAAAAGATCATCAAGGACATCAACCACCCGAGCCACTGCCTGTTCACCCCAATATCATCCAGAAGGCGAGGTCAGTACAGGTGCATCAAAGCTGGGACCAAGAGAAAAACTGCTTCTATCTCAAGGCCATGAGACTGTTAAATAGCCATCACTGGCCAGCTACCAACCGGTTACGCAATATTGGCCATATACCACACCTCTTGTTGCTTAATTCTATTCTACTGTATTTTAGTCAATGCCACGCCGACATTACTCCTTCTAATATTTATATATTTCTTTATTCCATTATTCTACCTTTAGGTGTGTGTATTTTTGTGAATGGTTAGATATTACTGCACTGTTGGAACTAGGAACACAAGCATTTCGCTACAACCGCAATACCATCTGCTAAATATGTGAATTCTGACCAATAACATTTGATTCGATTTAGTTGTGACAGATTATATTAATTCACTCCAGCATGTTGTGTGGGTGTCACACACTTTGGCGACTCCCAGCGCATAACCAATGTGGAGGCTGTATGATTAGTAAATGTTCGAGCATGGTGTGTGTGTGTGTGTGTGTGTGTGTGTGTGTGTGTGTGTGTGTGTGTGTGTCTGTGTGTGTGTGTGTGTGTGTGTGTCTGTGTGTGTCTGTGTGTGTCTGTGTGTGTGTGTGTGTGTGTGTGTGTGTGTGTGTGTGTTTCTCTGTGTGTGTGTGTGTGTGTGTGTGTGTGTCTGTGTGTGTCTGTGTGTGTGTCTGTGTGTGTCTGTGTGTGTCTGTGTGTGTGTGTGTGTGTGTGTGTGTGTGTGTGTGTGTGTGTGTGTGTGTGTGTGTGTGTGTGTGTGTGTGTGTCTGTGTGTGTGTGTGTGTGTGTGTGTGTCTGTGTGTGTCTGTGTGTGTCTGTGTGTGTCTGTGTGTGTGTGTGTGTTTCTGTGTGTGTGTGTGTGTGTGTCTGTGTGTGTCTGTGTGTGTCTGTGTGTGTGTCTGTGTGTGTCTGTGTGTGTCTGTGTGTGTGTGTCTGTGTGTGTCTGTGTGTGTCTGTGTGTGTGTGTGTGTGTCTGTGTGTGTGTGTGTGTGTGTGTGTGTGTGTGTGTGTGTTTCTCTGTGTGTGTGTGTGTGTCTGTGTGTGTCTGTGTGTGTGTCTGTGTGTGTCTGTGTGTGTCTGTGTGTGTCTGTGTGTGTGTGTGTGTGTGTGTGTGTCTGTGTGTGTGTGTGTGTGTGTGTGTCTGTGTGTGTCTCTGTGTGTGTGTGTGTGTGTGTGTGTGTGTGTGTGTGTCTGTGTGTGTGTGTGTGTGTGTGTGTGTGTGTGTGTGTGTGTGTGTGTGTGTGTGTGTGTGTCTGTATCTCTGTGTCTGTGTGTGTGTGTGTCTGTGTCTCTGTGTGTGTGTGTGTGTGTGTGTGTGTGTGTGTGTGTGTGTGTGTCCTGAAAGAATGATTGTCATCCTGCTAGTTATTTCTTAGAGATTGCAGTTGGAGCATTTTTACTCCACTTTGAAAGAAAAAAAACATGTTTTATACGAATGTTTATCACCAGGGCAACTAGGCTAGCATGATGGATAAATAATTGCATGTCAGTGTGCTTGCTGGAACGGCCATCTCTGTCGTGGTTGCAGGTACCTGTCAGATCAGTCACATAGATGTACACACACTAGAATGGTTAATGGGCAATGTGCTACACTGCACTGGCAAATCAAAGATTATTCATCGGACACTCATCATCATCGTCATCATCAAGTGACATCACACCAGACAATCTGACGTGTTTGGCCACAGAGACATTTAGTCTCATTCTGTTTCAAGATTTTTTTTTTTTAAGTGTTTCCCTCTTAACTTTTAGTATGACATGTTCTGTATTTCGAAGATCCTCATGTTGCTACCTTTTCTGAGATTGTGGAGTTGTTTTATATTCGATCTATGTAATGTTCTAGTGCTTTGTATAAATCATACAGGATGTCACTATTGGATTTCTTGGAGCTCATTATCCGGATATATTGTTGTATGAGTAACTATAACATTGTCTATTTTCACCAGACAAACATTGATTTTTCTTTTTCGAGACGCAACTGTCGCTGTCTCATCATTGGACAAATCAAAGCTGAACTTTAAGTATGATCCACCGGATATAAAACAACACTGAAAAAGTTTTGATGTTTTCAAAGTCTGAATAAATTAAAAACTGATATTGGAAAGACTAAAACCTTAGAGGCTTTCCAGTGAACTTCCAGAATTCATCAAGGCCTGTCACAGGAGATGACAATTAGATCTGAGGTTGGGAGCCCTGCATTGGAAATATGACAACAATGCTGTCGATCAAGGCTCATTAGGAACAAGGTGAAGAGGACTTGTTGTTCATCAGAAGATACAACTAACCTTTCAGCATACTTTGACATCATAAGATACAAAGGGCGAAAGGGGTAGGCCAAAGTAAACATGGTCCTGTTCCTTCAACTCAAGGTGGTGAACGCAGGGGACTTCCAGGAGTTTCTTGAAGAGGAAAAGGGAAAAACTCCAGAGCTTAGTTATGGTTGTAGCATTTGGTTGGTTGTAGCATTTGGTTGGTTGTAGCATTTGGTTGGTTGTAGCATTTGGTTGGTTGTGGGATTTGGTTGGTTGTAGCATTTGGTTGGTTGTAGCATTTGGTTGATTGTAGCATTTGGTTGGTTGTGGCATTTGGTTGGTTGTGGCATTTGGTTGGTTGCAGCATTTGGTTAGTTGTAGCATTTGGTTGGTTGTGGCATTTGGTTGGTTGTGGCATTTGGTTGGTTGTGGCATTTGGTTGGTTGTAGCATTTGGTTGGTTGTGGCATTTGGTTGGCTGTGGCATTTGGTTGGTTGTAGCATTTGGTTGGTTGTAGCATTTGGTTGGTTGTACATTTGGTTGGTTGTGGCATTTGGTTGGTTTGGTTGGTTGTGGCATTTGGTTGGTTGTGGCATTTGGTTGGTTGTATTTGGTTAGTTGTAACATTTGGTTAGTTGTAGCATTTGGTTAGTTGTAGCATTTGGTTGGTTGTGGCATTTGGTTGGTTGTGGCATTTGGTTGGTTGCAGCATTTGGTTAGTTGTAGCATTTGGTTGGTTGTAGCATTTGGTTGGTTGTGGCATTTGGTTGATTGTAGCATTTGGTTGATTGTAGCATTTGGTTGGTTGTAGCATTTTGTTGGTTGTGGCATTTGGTTGGTTGTAGCATTTGGTTGGTTGTAGCATTTGGTTGGTTGTAGCATTTGGTTGATTGTAGCATTTGGTTGGATGTAGCATTTGGTTGATTGTAGCATTTGGTTGGCTGTAGCATTTTGTTAGTTGTGGCATTTGGTTCATTGTAGCATTTGGTTGGTTGTAGCATTTGGTTGGTTGTATTTGGTTAGTTGTAACATTTGGTTAGTTGTAGCATTTGGTTAGTTGTAGCATTTGGTTGGTTGTGGCATTTGGTTGGTTGTGGCATTTGGTTGGTTGCAGCATTTGGTTAGTTGTAGCATTTGGTTGGTTGTAGCATTTGGTTGGTTGTGGCATTTGGTTGATTGTAGCATTTGGTTGATTGTAGCATTTGGTTGGTTGTAGCATTTTGTTGGTTGTGGCATTTGGTTGGTTGTAGCATTTGGTTGGTTGTAGCATTTGGTTGGTTGTAGCATTTGGTTGATTGTAGCATTTGGTTGGTTGTAGCATTTGGTTGGTTGTAGCATTTGGTTGGTTGTACATTTGGTTGGTTGTGGCATTTGGTTGGTTTGGTTGGTTGTGGCATTTGGTTGGTTGTGGCATTTGGTTGGTTGTATTTGGTTAGTTGTAACATTTGGTTAGTTGTAGCATTTGGTTAGTTGTAGCATTTGGTTGGTTGTGGCATTTGGTTGGTTGTGGCATTTGGTTGGTTGCAGCATTTGGTTAGTTGTAGCATTTGGTTGGTTGTAGCATTTGGTTGGTTGTGGCATTTGGTTGATTGTAGCATTTGGTTGATTGTAGCATTTGGTTGGTTGTAGCATTTTGTTGGTTGTGGCATTTGGTTGGTTGTAGCATTTGGTTGGTTGTAGCATTTGGTTGGTTGTAGCATTTGGTTGATTGTAGCATTTGGTTGGATGTAGCATTTGGTTGATTGTAGCATTTGGTTGGCTGTAGCATTTTGTTAGTTGTGGCATTTGGTTCATTGTAGCATTTGGTTGGTTGTAGCATTTGGTTGGTTGTATTTGGTTAGTTGTAACATTTGGTTAGTTGTAGCATTTGGTTAGTTGTAGCATTTGGTTGGTTGTGGCATTTGGTTGGTTGTGGCATTTGGTTGGTTGCAGCATTTGGTTAGTTGTAGCATTTGGTTGGTTGTAGCATTTGGTTGGTTGTGGCATTTGGTTGATTGTAGCATTTGGTTGATTGTAGCATTTGGTTGGTTGTAGCATTTTGTTGGTTGTGGCATTTGGTTGGTTGTAGCATTTGGTTGGTTGTAGCATTTGGTTGGTTGTAGCATTTGGTTGATTGTAGCATTTGGTTGGTTGTAGCATTTGGTTGATTCTAGCATTTTGTTGGTTGTAGCATTTGGTTGGTTGTAGCATTTGGTTGGTTGTGGCATTTGGTCAGTTGTAGCATTTGGTTGGTTGTAGCATTTGGTTGGTTGTATTTGGTTAGTTGTAACATTTGGTTAGTTGTAGCATTTGCTTAGTTGTAGCATTTGGTTGGTTGTAGTATTTTGTTGGTTGTGGCATTTGGTTCATTGTAGCATTTGGTTGGTTGTAGCATTTGGTTGGTTGTAGCATTTGGTTGGTTTTATCATTTGGGTGGTTGTGGCATTTGGTTGATTGTAGCATTTGGTTGGTTGTAGCATTTGGTTGATTGTAGCATTTGGTTGATTGTAGCATTTGGTTGGTTGTAGCATTTGGTTGATTGTGGCATTTGACAGATCACATGAGGGAGATAAGATACAGATCCTATGGGAAAAGTGTTGGCAAAGCTTTCATTATTTTTCTCTTATCTCTAAAGTGAAAGTCTGTCAGGTTTATTTCATTTGATGAGCATAGTCATCAGTCACCAGGCCAATATATCTCATCCAATAGAAAACAGGGGAATAATTTCAGTGGTCAATGCATAGATACAAAGGCTGGACGTGGTGGCTAAAACTCATCACAAGCTGGCCCACCATCTCATTTCATCCAATCCCAGTGAAGGACCTGGGCCTGGTATACGCCCACACCCTATGCTGCCATCTCGATCTCAATCCACCTCCTCCCCCAATGGTACGACACTCAAGCTATTAGGCAACAGTGTTTGAGCTTCTCCGTGTAGCCTAGTGCTGTCTGTCGGGCTTGGTTCATTTCAATAATAAACTGCCTCTCACTTATCTTCAGTAGGCAACCCCCCCCCTCAAACCTTTTCGCGTCTCTCGTAACACTGCACTGAGATCAGTTTGAATCAGACTAGAGAATAACTGACAGTTTCCTACAGTCAGTCCACTGTTCTCAGATCAGTGTGGTGACATCATCATGTCCTCATTCTCTCCTACACCGACGGTTAGATTGATGGAATCAGGGCCTCCCTGTCCTGTTCCCTGGTCTGTTTAAAACTGACAGCCCAGTCACAGTCACACATCCTGACCAAGGAAAGGATCGTCCTGTGTTGACTGACCTGGTCTTAACCCGTAGGTCTATTCTCTCTGAGGTATACCTTATAGGAGATGACATGTTGACTAGAGGAAAACACGATATAGGACTTAGCATTTTCAAAGAGATAAATCTCATGTCTAATGTCTTCAAATCAATCTCATGCTGACCACGTCATTGGTTTTTAAAAGTTGTAATCCTTTGTAGCTAGATCTATTTTTTAACTTCAAAGGTATTGTATCTATATAGATATGTATACTACAAAGGTATTGTATCTGTATAGATATGTGATTAAGGTCATTCTCCCCAGATTGCACAGTTTGGCCTGGAGGCCAGCTCAAGGAAGGTGGTTCCAAACTTCTTCGATTTAAGAATGATGGAGGCCACTGTGTTCTTGGGGACATTCAATGCTGAACTCAATTTCGAGTAGCAAAACGCAGGGTCTGTAAACTTATGTAAATAAGGTATTTGTTTTATTTAATTGTATAAGTTTGCAAAAAAAATCTTCATTATGGGGTATTGTGTGTAGTTTGAGGAGGATTTTTTAAAATTTAATCCATTTTAGAATAAGGCTATAATTTAACAAAATGTGGAAAAAGTCAAAGGGTCTGAACACTTTCCAAATGCACGGTATGTGTCCTACAACAGTACTGTATCTGTGTTGATATGTGTCCTACAACAGTACAGTATCTGTGATGATATGGGTCCTACAACAGTACAGTATCTGTGATGATATGGGTCCTACAACAGTACTGTATCTGTACAGATATGGGTCCTACAACAGTACTGTATCTGTACAGATATGGGTCCTACAACAGTACTGTATCTGTGATGATATGGGTCCTACAACAGTACTGTATCTGTACAGATATGGGTCCTACCCAGGTACAGTATCTGTGATGATATGGGTCCTACAACAGTACTGTATCTGTACAGATATGGGTCCTACCCAGGTACAGTATCTGTGATGATATGGGTCCTACAACAGTACAGTATCTGTGATGATATGGGTCCTACAACAGTACTATATCTGTACAGATATGTGTCCTACAACAGTACTGTATCTGTACAGATATGGGTCCTACCCAGGTACAGTATCTGTGATGATATGGGTCCTACAACAGTACTGTATCTGTACAGATATGGGTCCTACCCAGGTACAGTATCTGTGATGATATGGGTCCTACAACAGTACAGTATCTGTGATGATATGGGTCCTACCCAGGTACAGTATCTGTGATGATATGGGTCCTACAACAGTACAGTATCTGTGATGATATGGGTCCTACAACAGTACAGTATCTGTGATGATATGGGTCCTACAACAGTACAGTATCTGTGATGATATGGGTCCTACAACAGTACAGTATCTGTGATGATATGGGTCCTACAACAGTACTATATCTGTACAGATATGTGTCCTACAACAGTACTGTATCTGTACAGATATGGGTCCTACCCAGGTACAGTATCTGTGATGATATGGGTCCTACAACAGTACTGTATCTGTACAGATATGGGTCCTACCCAGGTACAGTATCTGTGATGATATGGGTCCTACAACAGTACTGTATCTGTACAGATATGGGTCCTACCCAGGTACAGTATCTGTGATGATATGGGTCCTACAACAGTACAGTATCTATGATGATATGGGTCCTACAACAGTACTGTATCTGTATAGGTATGTGTCCTACAACAGTACTGTATCTGTACAGATATGGGTCCTACCCAGGTACAGTATCTGTGATGATATGGGTCCTACAACAGTACAGTATCTGTGATGATATGGGTCCTACCCAGGTACAGTATCTGTGATGATATGGGTCCTACAACAGTACAGTATCTGTGATGATATGGGTCCTACAACAGTACAGTATCTGTGATGATATGGGTCCTACAACAGTACAGTATCTGTGATGATATGGGTCCTACAACAGTACAGTATCTGTGATGATATGGGTCCTACAACAGTACTGTATCTGTACAGATATGGGTCCTACCCAGGTACAGTATCTGTGATGATATGGGTCCTACAACAGTACTGTATCTGTACAGATATGGGTCCTACCCAGGTACAGTATCTGTGATGATATGGGTCCTACAACAGTACTGTATCTGTACAGATATGGGTCCTACCCAGGTACAGTATCTGTGATGATATGGGTCCTACAACAGTACAGTATCTATGATGATATGGGTCCTACAACAGTACTGTATCTGTATAGGTATGTGTCCTTGTTACGGTTTTCTAGGTGTGAAGGAGAGTCGGACCAAACTGCAGCGTGTAGATTGCGATCCATGTTTAATGAAATAACGTACAACACGAATAAACTCAAACACTACAAAACAATAAGCGTAACGAAAACCGAAACAGCCTATACTTGTGTAAACTAACACAGAACAAGGACATCAGGACACTAAGGACAATCACCCACGACAAACTCAAAGAATATGGCTGCCTAAATGTGGTTCCCAATCAGAGACAACGATAAACACCTGCCTCTGATTGAGAACCACTCCAGACAGCCATAGACCTTGCTAGATAACCCCACTAGCTACAATCCCAATACATACACACCAAAACCCCAAGACAAAACACACCACAATACAAAACCCCATGACACACCCTGGCCTGACCCAATACATGAAGATAAACACAAAATACTTAGACCAGGGCGTGACAGTCCTACAACAGTACTGTATCTGTGATGATATGGGTCCTACCCAGGTACAGTATCTGTGATATGGGTCCTACCCAGGTACAGTATCTGTGATGATATGGGTCCTACAACAGTACTGTATCTGTGATGATATGGGTCCTACAACAGTACTGTATCTGTACAGATATGGGTCCTACAACAGTACAGTATCTGTACAGATATGGGTCCTACAACAGTACTATATCTGTACAGATATGTGTCCTACAACAGTACTGTTGTTACGGTTTTCTTCTATATCCTCCTCTGACGAAGAGGTAGAACAAGGATCGGACCAAAACGCAGCGTGTTGATTGAGATTCATGTTTTAATAAAACAAAGAAACACGAACTTACACGGACACTACAAAAACAATAAACGAAACCGAAACAGCCTATCTGGTGCAAACTAACCGAGAGTACACATAGGACACTAAGGACAATCACCCACGACAAAATCAAAGAATATGGCTGCCTAAATATGGTTCCCAATCAGAGACAACGATAAACACCTGCCTCTGATTGAGAACCACTCCAGACAGCCATAGACTTTGCTAGACAACCCACTAAGCAACAATCCCAATACCACCACCAAAACCCCAAGACAAACACACCACAGTTACAAAAACCCCATGCCACACCCTGGCCTGACCATATACAAAGATAAACACAAAATACTTTGACCAGGGCGTGACAGAACCCCCCCCCTAAGGTGCGGACTCCCGAACGCACCTCAAAACAAATAGGGAGGGTCCGGGTGGGCGTCCGTCCATGGTGGCGGCTCCGGCGCGGGACGTGGACCCCACTCAGTTCATGTCTTAGTCCCCTGTCTTAATGTCTCCCCTCTCCTTTCATCCCTGGATAGTCCACCCTCGCCGCCGACCATGGCCTAGTAGTCCTCACCCAGAACCCCACTGGACTGAGGAGCAGATCGGGACTGAAGGACAGCTCGGGACTGAGGCAGCTCGGGACTGAGGGGAAGCTCGGGAGTGAGAGAAAGCTCGGGAGTGAGAGGAAGCTCGGGAGTGAGAGGAAGCTCGGGAGTGAGAGGAAGCTCGGGAGTGAGAGGAATCTCAGGAGTGAGAGGAAGCTCAGGAGTGAGAGGAAGCTCAGGAGTGAGAGGAAGCTCAGGCAGGTAGATAGATCTACCAGCTCCTGGCTGGCTGGTGGTTTCAGCAGATCCTGGCTGACTGGCAGATCCTGGTTGACTGGCAGATCTGGAAGAGTCTGGTTGACTGGCAGATCTGGAAGAGTCTGGTTGACTGGCAGATCTGGAAGAGTCTGGTTGACTGGCCGATCTGGAAGAGTCTGGTTGACTGGCCGATCTGGAAGAGTCTGGTTGACTGGCCGATCTGGAAGAGTCTGGTTGACTGGCCGATCTGGAAGAGTCTGGTTGACTGGCCGATCTGGAAGAGTCTGGTTGACTGGCAGATCTGGAAGAGTCTGGTTGACTGGCAGATCTGGAAGAGTCTGGTTGACTGGCAGATCTGGAAGAGTCTGGTTGACTGGCAGATCTGGAAGAGTCTGGTTGACTGGCAGATCTGGAAGAGTCTGGTTGACTGGCAGATCTGGAAGAGTCTGGCTGACTGGCAGATCTGGCGGCGCTGGGCAGCCTGGCGGCGCTGGGCAGACTGGCGACGCTGGGCAGACTGGCGACGCTGGGCAGACTGGCGACGCTGGGCAGACTGGCGACGCTGGGCAGACTGGCGACGCTGGGCAGACTGGCGGCACTAGCTGCTCCATATATGCTGACAGCTCTGGCGGCTTCTTACAGACTGACAGCTCTGGCGGCTACGTGCTGACTGGCAGCTCCTTGCAGACTGGCAGCTCCTTACAGACTGACAGCTCCTTGCAGACTGACAGCTCCTTGCAGACTGACAGCTCCTTGCAGACTGACAGCTCCTTGCAGACTGGCAGCTCCTTGCAGACTGGCAGCTCCTTGCAGACTGGCAGCTCCATGCAGACTGGCAGCTCTGGCTGCTCTATGCAGACTGACAGCTCTGGCTGCTCCATGTAGACTGGCTGCTTCATGCAGACTGGCTGCTCGGGCTGCTTCATGTAGACTGACAGCTCTGGCTGCTCCATGCAGACTGACAGCTCTGGCTGCGCTGAACAGGCAGGAGACTCCAGCAGTGCTGTAGAGGAGAAAGACTGACAGCGCTGGAGAGGAGGATGACTCCGGCAGCGCAGGAGAGGAGGAAGGCTCTGGCTGCGCTAATCAGGCGGGAGAATCCAGCAGCGCTGTAGAGGAGAAAGGCTCTGGCAGCGCTGGACAGGCGGGAGACTCCGGCAGCGCAGGAGAGGAGAAAGGCTCTGGCAGCGCTGGAGAGGTGGGAGCCCCCGTAAGGATGGGCCGGAGAGACAGCCTAGTGCAGGTGGCTGCCACCGGAGGACTGGTGCGTGGAGGTGGTGATGGATAGACCGGGCCGTGCAGGCACACTGGAGCTCTTGAGCACCGAGCCTGCCCAACCTTACCTGGTTGAATGCTCTCGGTTGCCCTGCCAGTGCGGCGAGGTGGAATAGCCCGCACTGGGCTAT
>NC_034182.2:38159896-38169896 GCF_002021735.2 Oncorhynchus kisutch
GTCTCCCTCCTATCCCCCACCACTCTCACCTAGCTGTGTCCTATCAGGACCAGATGTCTCCCTCCTATCCCCCACCACTCTCACCTAGCTGTGTCCTATCAGGACCAGATGTCTCCCTCCTATCCCCCACCACCCTCACCTAGCTGTGTCCTATCAGGACCAGATGTCTCCCTCCTATCCCCCACCACTCTGACCTAGCTGTGTCCTATCAGGACCATATGTCTCCCTCCTATCCCCCACCACCCTCACCTAGCTGTGTCCTATCAGGAGCAGATGTCTCCCTCCTATCCCCCACCACTCTCACCTAGCTGTGTCCTATCAGGAGCAGATGTCTCCCTCCTATCCCCCACCACTCTCACCTAGCTGGGTCCTATCAGGACCATATGTCTCCCTCCTATCCCCCACCACCCTCACCTAGCTGTGTCCTATCAGGAGCAGATGTCTCCCTCCTATCCCCCACCACTCTCACCTAGCTGTGTCCTATCAGGACCAGATGTCTCCCTCCTATCCCCCACCACTCTCACCTAGCTGTGTCCTATCAGGACCAGATGTCTCCCTCCTATCCCCCACCACCCTCCTATCCCCCACCACCCTCACCTAGCTGTGTCCTATCAGGAGCAGATGGCTCCCTCCTATCCCCCACCACTCTCACCTAGCTGTGTCCTATCAGGACCAGATGTCTCCCTCCTATCCCCCACCACTCTCACCTAGCTGTGTCCTATCAGGACCAGATGTCTCCCTCCTATCCCCCACCACCCTCACCTAGCTGTGTCCTATCAGGACCAGATGTCTCCCTCCTATCCCCCACCACTCTGACCTAGCTGTGTCCTATCAGGACCATATGTCTCCCTCCTATCCCCCACCACCCTCACCTAGCTGTGTCCTATCAGGAGCAGATGTCTCCCTCCTATCCCCCACCACTCTCACCTAGCTGTGTCCTATCAGGAGCAGATGTCTCCCTCCTATCCCCCACCACCCTCACCTAGCTGTGTCCTACCAGGACCAGATGTCTCCCTCCTATCCCCCACCACTCTCACCTAGCTGTGTCCTATCAGGACCAGATGTCTCCCTCCTATCCCCCTCCACCCTCACCTAGCTGTGTCCTATCAGGACCAGATGTCTCCCTCCTATCCCCCACCACCCTCACCTAGCTGTATCCTATCAGGACCAGATGTCTCCCTCCTATCCCCCACCACCCTCACCTAGCTGTGTCCTATCAGGACCAGATGTCTCCCTCCTATCCCCCACCACTCTCACCTAGCTGTGTCCTATCAGGACCAGATGTCTCCCTCCTATCCCCCACCACTCTGACCTAGCTGTGTCCTACCAGGACCAGATGTCTCCCTCCTATCCCCCACCACTCTCACCTAGCTGTGTCCTATCAGGACCAGATGTCTCCCTCCTATCCCCCACCACCCTCACCTAGCTGTGTCCTACCAGGACCAGATGTCTCCCTCCTATCCCCCACCACTCTCACCTAGCTGTGTCCTATCAGGACCAGATGTCTCCCTCCTATCCCCCTCCACCCTCACCTAGCTGTGTCCTATCAGGACCAGATGTCTCCCTCCTATCCCCCACCACCCTCACCTAGCTGTGTCCTATCAGGACCAGATGTCTCCCTCCTATCCCCCACCACCCTCACCTAGCTGTGTCCTATCAGGACCAGATGTCTCCCTCCTATCCCCCACCACCCTCACCTAGCTGTGTCCTACCAGGACCAGATGTCTCCCTCCTATCCCCCACCACCCTCACCTTGCTATGTACTATCAGGACCAGATGTCTCCCTCCTATCCCCCACCACCCTCACCTAGCTGTGTCCTATCAGGACCAGATGTCTCCCTCCTATCCCCCACCACCATCACCTAGCTGTGTCCTATCAGGACCAGATGTCTCCCTCCTATCCCCCACCACCCTGACCTAGCTGTGTCCTATCAGGACCAGATGTCTCCCTCCTATCCCCCACCACCCTCACCTAGCTGTGTCCTATCAGGACCAGATGTCTCCCTCCTATCCCCCACCACCCTCACCTAGCTGTGTCCTATCAGGACCAGATGTCTCCCTCCTATCCCCCACCACCCTCACCTAGCTGTGTCCTTTCAGGACCAGATGTCTCCCTCCTATCCCCCACCACCCTCACCTAGCTGTGTCCTATCAGGACCAGATGTCTCCCTCCTATCCCCACCACCCTCACCTAGCTGTGTCCTATCAGGACCAGATGTCTCCCTCCTATCCCCACCACCCTCACCTAGCTGGGTCCCATGAGGCCCGTCTTGGCCCTCTTTTCTTTCAGAGTTACAATCATGGTTTTTCTGTCTTTCTCTCCCTTTCAACATTTCTCTTTTCCTTTTCATTCGTCTCTTTCCGTTGTCTCCACAGTCTATGATACATCTTCCCGAGAGGTAATGTTCAACACCAAAAACATCTAGTTTATTTACTTCCTACTTCATTTGGCAGTTAAGGATGTATCCCTGCCACCCATTCCAGGACCACCAGCTCTACCTCGTCATTTTTTTCTCTCTCTAATTCCTTTGACCCTCTCTCTCTGAATAATGAGGTGGCGGTCATAGTGGGGTCAAAAGGAGACACGGTAACCAGGATTAATGGGACTTTTATCTCTACTGGTTGAACACGGTCACACACGAAAAAAAATATGTTCATAGTCGAGATTGACCAGTAATGGGAATTCAATGAGGTGTAAGGCACAGATATGGTCGTTATCTTCAGAGGATATTGACAAATCATGTTGAGTTAATAATCATCTTTAACGCAATATTTTATCACTTTGGTCAATTCATACTTATATCCTCCTTTGAAGAATCCTTTTCCAACCCCCCTTCCATTTTGTAGAATATTAACTGAACAACATAAAACGTGTTCCATTGATTCCTCTTTCATTATTTGCTGCAAGTTTCTTCTCCGTTCCCCTTTCTATTTGTACTTTTTCACCTTGGGTGTTAATTAAACTGTGAGAGTGTGACAGAGTTTTCCCTCCATTTTGTCGGCAACAACCAATAACCCTTCTTCCCCGAAGAGACACAATATCAGATCTCTCCTCCTTTTCATCATCAACCCCTCTCATCAAGGGTGCACTCTTGTATTCAGCCTCTCTCTGATAGCAGCATTTCGTTTTCCTCAGAAAACTAACTCGAGAAAACACATGGAATAGGGAAATGCAACGACACCCATCTCCCGGATAATAATCCTGAAGAAGTGGAGACAAAAGTAATTCATCTGCGAGTCGTCAACACTGGCAGGTTGACTTTTTTACTGAGGACGGGTGATAATTGTGATACTTTCCTGAATTGATGAGTGTAATCCAGACAGTCATGCCAACCCGGTTGAAATGAGGAGGAAGATGAAAATAGGGAATGTACACAGAGGAGTGTTTATGTAACTAAACAAAGAAAGTGTATAAAATAAAGTTTTGTTCCACTCTGTTTCTCAGAGATGGATAGGAGCAGGAATCAAAAGAAACAGGCAATTTAGCCTCAGTGTGATAAAGGAGAATGAACAAACACACCTAGATTTATTCAGTTTTATTGTATTTACACATTCCAATACTTTGTCTCAAACATTGTCTGGATCCTCGAAACTAATTCCCAAACCTTGAATTGAACAAATCACACAAAAGATAAACCCACTCCAGCAGTACATCCATCCTTAGCAACATGCTCCGGTTTGAGCACTCTACAAAAGTATCAGTGTCAGGTAGACACAGACATTTTTTTTAAATCTTTCCCACCCCTCTACCTCTCTCTCTTCCCAAAGTTGTGCTGCTACAACATGATCATGTGTATCCCACGTCAGAGGAAGTTCTGCGCCATCACAATCATGTGTATCCCACGTCAGAGGAAGTTCTGCTCCATCACGATCATGTGTATCCCAGGTTAGAGGAAGTTCTGCTCCATTACAATCATGTGTATCCCAGGTTAGAGGAAGTTCTGCTCCATCACAATCATGTGTATCCCAGGTTAGAGGAAGTTCTGCTCCATCACGATCATGTGTATCCCAGGTCAGAGGAAGCTCTGCTCCATCACGATCCTGTGTATCCCAGGTCAGAGGAAGCTCTGCTCCATCACGATCCTGTGTATCCCAGGTTAGAGGAAGTTCTGCTCCATCACAATCATGTGTATCCCAGGTTAGAGGAAGTTCTGCTCCATCACAATCATGTGTATCCCACGTCAGAGGAAGTTCTCCTCCATCACGATCATGTGTATCCCAGGTTAGAGGAAGTTCTGCTCCATCACAATCATGTGTATCCCACGTCAGAGGAAGTTCTCCTCCATCACGATCATGTGAATCCCAGGTTAGAGGAAGTTGTATGTGTGGAATGTGAAATAATACGCCTGCTTGATGATATCAATCGTCCTTTTCTGCCCGGGTTTTGAACAACTCAATAAACTTTTCATTTGTATCACGCTCCGCAGATGAGCTCCCTGTCAGTGTGCTGGGTGTGCTTTGAACTGAAGAGATCTACAGAGAGAGAGAGAGAGAGTAATAAGAGAGGAGAGGAAAAAAGAGAGGGGAGACGGACTGATTCTGAGAGTAGAGTGGTAAGCTGTGTCGTTTTGGAGGATGTCCAGACCTCAACTCAGCTCCTGATGAGGCAAATGAGATAAACACTGATTCAGCAAGGGCAGAAATATTACACTTCTTTAACTGATTAACATATATGTGTTAATCTGGTTGTTTGAATGGTTCCTTAATATGCCATTGTACTCCCCATTGTGGTTCCTTCTTACTGTAAATATGCCATTTATACTCCCCATCGCGGTTCCTTCTTACTGTAAATATGCCATTGTACTCCCCATTGTGGTTCCTTCTTACTGTAAATATGCCATTGTACTCCCCATTGTGGTTCCTTCTTACTGTAAATATGCCATTGTACTCCCCATTGTGGTTCCTTCTTACTGTAAATATGCCATTGTACTCCCCATTGTGGTTCCTTCTTACTGTAAATATGCCATTGTCCTCCCCATGGTGGTTCCTTCTCACTGTAAATATGCCATTTATACTCCCCATCGTGGTTCCTTCTTACTGTAAATATGCAATTCCTGTTGTGGTTCCTTCTTTATTGTATATGTGCCATTCACATGGGGGTTTATTCTTACTTTAAATGTACCATCATCTTGCCCATTGTTGCTTCGTACTGTAAAAAGCTCAAACTTAACTTTTCCCTCTGTAGTGTAGTTGACATTTAAACATTTCAGCACATTCCATCATAGCACAGTAGATTCTATATATACTGTATACAAAAATATACTGAGCAAAAATATAAATTGCAACATGCAGCAATTTCAAAGATTTGACTGACTTAGAGTTCATAGTAGGGAATCAGTCAAATGAAATACATTCATTAGGCCCTAATCTATGGATTTCACATGACTGGGAACACAGATATGAATCTGTTGGCTACAGATACCTTAAAAAAAGGTAGGGTCATGAATCAGGAAACCAGACAGTATGTGGTGTGACCACCATTTGTGTCATGCAGTGCGACACATCTCATTCGTATAGATTTGATCAGGCTGTTGATTGTGGCCTGTGGAATGTTGTCCCACTCCTCTTCAATGGCTGTGTAAAGTTGCTGGATATTGGCGGGACCTGGAACATGTTGTCGTACACGTCGACCCAGAGCATCCCAAACATGCTCAATGGAGGGTGACATGTTTGGTGAGTGTGCAGGCCATGGAAGAACTGGGACATTTTCAGCTTCCAGGAATTGTGTACAGGTCCATGCGACATGGAGCTGTGCATTATCATGCTGAAACATGAGGTAATGATGGGGGATGAATGGCACGACAATGGGCCTCCAGGATCTCGTCAGGGTGCCTCTGTGCATGCAAATTGCCTTCAATAAAATGCAATTGTGTTCGTTGTCTGTAGCTTATGACTGCCCATACCATAAACCCACCACGACCATGGGGCACTCTGTTCACAATATTGACATCAGCAAACCGTTCGCCCACACGAAGCCAAGCAGCCCTGTCTGCCAGGGATTAATCTGTGAAGGGCACACTTCTCCAGCGTGCCAGTGGCCATTGAAGATGAGCATTTGCCCAGTCCTTTACGAAGCTGAACTTCAGTCAGGTCAGGACTCTGATGAAGACTATGAGGGTGCAGATGAGCTTCCTTGAGACGGTTTCTTCGGTTGTGCAAACCCACAGTTTCATTAGCTGTCCGGCCACAGACGATCCCGCAGGTGAAGTAGCCGGATGTGGACGTCCAGGGTTGGAGTGGTAACACGTGGTCTGTGGTTGTGAGGCCGGTTGGACATACTGACAAATTCGCTAAAACGATGTTGGAGGCGGCTTATGGTAGAGAAATGAACATTCATTTCTCTGGCAACAGCTTTGGTGGACATTCCTACAGTCAACATGCCAATTGCATGTGCCCTCAAAACTTGAGACATCTGTGGCATTGTGTTGTGTGACAAACTGCACAATTTAGAGTGGCCTTTTATTGTCCCCAGCACAAAGTGCACCTTGGTAATGACCATGCTGTTTAATCAGTTTCTTGATATGCCAAACCTGTCAGGTGGATGGATTATCTTGGCAAAGGATAAATGCTCACTAACAAGGATGTAAACACATTTGTGCCCAAATCTGAGATAAAAACTTTTTCTCTGCGTAAGGACAATTTCTGGCATCATTTATTTCAGCTCATGAAACACCAGACCAACACTTTATATGTTGTGTTCATATTTCTTTGAGCAAAACATCAGGGACATCTTCCTAATATTGAGTTGCACCCCCTCTTGCCCTCAGAACAACCTCAGTTCACCGGGGCATGGACTCTACAAGGTGTTGAAAGCAATCCACAGGGAGGCTGGCCCATGTTGATTCCAATGCTTCCCACAGTTGTGTCAAGTTGGCTGGATGTCCTTTGGGTGGTGGACCCTTCTTGATACACACAGGAAACTGTTGACAGTGAAAAACAAAGCAGGGTTGTAGTTTATGACTTAAACCTGTGCGCTTGTTCCGGTGACAGAGGTAGACAGAGGGAGTGAAGCTCTTTCCCTTGTTCCAACTCATGAACTGAATACGAACTTGAACACTGCCTCAAGTGGAATGGACTCCATAAAAGCTTCCTCCTCTCTCTCTCTTTCTCTTGGTGTCTCTTACAAGAATAAAGTGAGTAAAGCCTCTCTCTCTTTCTCCCCCCCCCCCCCCCCCCCTCTGAACATCCATACATCATCAAGCACCATTGTTATACCGAGGCTCTTGAGTATTCATTGTAATATTTCTGCACTATCATATTTGTAAGATGAATGAAATAATCTTACTAAGACAAACCTATCATTTATCAATCCCTTCTTCCCATTATAGATCCATTTAATCCCAGCCAATCATTTATCAAGACCGTCTTTCCATGCTAGATCCATTTAATCCCCAACACGCCATGGGTTTCATTCTCAACAACACAATGCCCCAAGAAGACAATATCTCTTCAGGAAACTGTCTAACCAATGGATAGACAGTATTAACTGGTTATGTCTATCATAATAAGATATACATTTGATTTTCCTTTTACCTCCCTTATCTCACCTCATTTGCTCACATTGTATATAGACTCATTTTTCTACCTTATTATTGACTGTATGTTTGTTTTACTCCATGTGTAACTCTGTGTCGTTGTATGTGTCGAACTGCTTTGCTTTATCTTGGCCAGGTCACAGTTGTAAATGAGAACTTGTTCTCAATTTGCCTACCTGGTTAAATAAAGGTGAAATAAAAAATGTAATAAAAAATAAAGTTATGGTCACATATTAAGATAGTAATACATTGCACATATCTCATTCCAAGGTGACTTGTCGGAATATATCATTTTCTGTAGGCTAAAATAAATCTTAGTTTACCAGTTTCTTCCCTCCAACATACATAATGGACAGTGAGACATACAGTATCAGCAATATTAAATGGAAGGAGGCATGAAATGTTCCCCTCCCTCGTGTCATTACATGCCGTGTAGATTCTAACACCCAGAGGCCTTACGTCACAGTACCACAGAGGTTAACCACCTCCCTGCTTCCTCCCACCCTCCATCTCTCCCACTTTTTCTCCTGCCTTTCCCTCCATTACTCCCTCTGTTTCTCCTGCCCTGCTCTCCATCTCTCCCTGCCCTCCATCTCTCCCTGCCCTCCATCTCTCCCTGTCCTCCATCTCTCCCTGTCCTCCATCTCTCCCTGCTCTCCATCTCTCCCTGCCCTCCATCTCTCCCTGCCCTCCATCTCTCCCTGTCCTCCATCTCTCCCTGTCCTCCATCTCTCCCTGCTCTCCATCTCTCCCTGTCCTCCATCTCTCCCTGTCCTCCATCTCTCCCTGCTCTCCATCTCTCCCTGTCCTCCATCTCTCCCTGTCCTCCATCTCTCCCTGCCCTCCATCTCTCCCTGCCCTCCATCTCTCCCTGCCCTCCATCTCTCCCTGCTCTCCATCTCTCCCTGCCCTCCATCTCTCCCTGCCCTCCATCTCTCCCTGCCCTCCATCTCTCCCTGCCCTCCATCTCTCCCTCCCTCCAACGTTCTTGTGTATTATTTCTTCTTCGTCTATCTTCCTGTCGACCCCCAGCTTCACGTCACATAAATTAATTTAATTAGCAGGTGGCTTGTCCTGAAAGTTAAGGGATAATGATATGTTAGTTGGCGTTTGGCCGAATATCTTAAGTTGACGACATTCCAGTGGGATGTGTATGTAACCTCTAATTTCTCAGATGAAAAGTGCTTAAGAGCCAGAGTTGTGTGGTACTCAGTTAGCTAGCGGGCTAGGGGTATAGTAGGGTGGAAAATAGCCTAGCAGTTTGAGAGACTAGCCAGCAATCAGAGAGTTGCCAGTTTGAATCCTGCATCTGATGAGAAAAATCAGATGGGAAGTGAGCTGGCAACCGGAGGGTTGCTGGTATCAAATCCTAGATACCATTGACTGCTGCCTTTGAGCCACTGCTCTATGGACACCCAGTGTGGCTACTCCCTGGTCCAACCTCTCCGACCTGTATGCACCTATGTATGCATGTCTTTTAGAGGGGTTGGGATAAAGCGGATGTACAATTTTGGGCGTTTAATTTACAAATTAATTTTAATGTGTGTGGGGGGGGGGGGGGTTGTGGAGGGCCTCGTGGAAGATACAGAGAAATTGATCACCTGTTAGCCTTTGGGTAGCAGTGTGTCATGGATTACGTAAAGTATAGTTCAGAGGTCTGTCATCCTGGGCTGAAATACAGAATGTTGGTGCTGGTCGTACGTATGTATGTATGTATGCATGCGTGTGTGCGTGCGTGTATGTGTGTGTGTGTTTGTGTATGTATGTATGTATGTATGAATGTATGTATGTTGAATTCAGGCATAGTGTACATGAAGCGAAATTCTAATACTGTGCCTTCCATGTACTGTGCTTCAGGGGAGGCTCTTGGAGATGAGTGAGTTACTGTGAGCAGGGGTGGGACATAGCTAGTTGTGGTAGTTTGTGGTTCATTGCTTTGACCATGATGCACAAAGTATAGGGCTACCTGGTGAGGACTTGGTCTCTATAGAAATAATAATGGATTGACTGTGGGACATCATCATTGAAAATAGATTGAGGCCTATTTGTTCAATCTGCCCAGTACCAGCCTCACATAATAAACCCACACTCTTGCCTTTTGAGTGGAGACGTTGCAGTGAGCGGCATGAAAACCCTTTGATGTGTGACGTTCTTTGTTCACCGTACGTAGGCAGTAGCTACACCTCCACTCCTCTACTCCCTGATCATCAATCATCCAATGAGATTAAATGAATCGGTTAATGAATCACTCAGACAATCAATCGATCACACTGCCTGTTCAATGCCGACCCAAGGTTAATATGTTTATGAACTGACAGGAAAATGATTAACGCGGCAATTTCAAAATGGCCGCCTTCTTCACAATTGCAACAACAAAAAAATCCCCTAAACCTGAAACATGATTATGCAGTATTTATTTTATGCTGTTGATCCGATAGCCTGTTTTTAAATGTCCTCAGTACCAT